>NW_028016821.1:0-727 GCF_054177405.1 Leptonychotes weddellii
TCTTTGATTGATGCTAAAATGTGATAGGCCTTTAGATTCTCAGTTAGGTACATCAACATCTTATATATTGAGAATATTAGGTGGGTTAATTTAAGAGGAAGATTTGAGTAGGGGAAGAGACAGACAGACTGCGGGAGGATTTGGGATAGCTAGTGTTGGGAGCTGAAGAGAGGGACATGGAAGACAAACAATTCCACTTTGCTAAGTGCCAGTTCTGAATATCTCACTAAATATCCTGAAAAGGAAATCCTGGCCAGTAGAGCTAATGTGCATACACTGAAGAACAGATGGCTCACATTTTGTCAATTTTTAGTCAGTAATATGATACGTTTTGAAAATTTGGGGGTAGGGTATGAGATAGGAAAGCACCCCACCCACGCTGTTCTTTACCAAGCTTGTACTTTTAACCTTGTAGGTGTCTACTGATTGTATCAAAATGTTATCTCCCTCATGTTCCATATCTCATGTGTTATGTTAATTCGTTTTCTTTGCAATGAATCCTTCTTCTTAAAAAAAACCCATTTAGGGGCGCCTGGGTGGCTCAGTCGTTAAGCGTCTGCCTTCGGCTCAGGTCATGATCCCAGGGTCCTGGGATCAAGCCCCATATAGGGCTCCCCGCTCCGCAGGAAGCCTGCTTCTCCCTCTCCCACTCCTCCTGCTTGTGTTCCCTCTCTCGCTGTGTCTCTCTCTGTCAAATAAATAAATAAAAATCTAAAAAAAAAAAAAA
>NW_028016822.1:0-11332 GCF_054177405.1 Leptonychotes weddellii
TTTTCTTTTTTTTTTTTTTTAAAGATTTTATTTATTTATTTGACAGAGAAAGACACAGCGAGAGAGGGAACACAAACGGGGAGTGGGAGAGGGAGAAGCAGACTCCCTGCCGAGCAGGGAGCCCGATGCGGGACTCGATCCCGGGACTCCAGGATCATGACCTGAGCCGAAGGCAGTCGCTTAACCAACTGAGCCACCCGGGCGCCCTTGGAGAGGTTTCTTATCTCTCGAATATCAGTGGATGATTTTTATTTTTAAAGATTTTATTTATTTATTTGACAGAGAGAGACACAGCGAGAGGGGGAACACAAGCAGGGGGAGTGGGAGAGGGAGAAGCAGGCTTCCCGCGGAGCGGGGAGCCCAACTCGGGGCTCGATCCCAGGACCCTGGGACCATGACCTGATCCGAAGGCAGATGCTTAGCCAACTGGGTCACCCAGGTGTCCCAGTGGATGATATTTAAATCTACATGTCTAATCTTTGTCTTCCTCTGGTTTTGTAGACTAGAGTTCTAGAGTCTAGACATTTCTGTGTGGATCTTCTGCTTTTATGACAAGCTTAACACACTTTAAGACTCCCCATATTCTCTGTACTCTGACAAACTAAGTCACCTTCTCAGTATCCTTATTGTTAGCAGAGGCATCTCCATTTTACCTATTCTCTGGAGAAACACTGTGGCATTTTCTTAGAGAGGCCTTTCCTGACCATTCTATCTTACCATTCCCTACCCAATGCCCTGCTTTATTTTTCTTCATAGCACTAGCACCTGACTTTATATTGATGTAACTGTTGCTTTGCTTTTGTGTTATCTTCCATGCTCATTGGAGGTGGATAAGCTTCATGAGGGCTGGGACTGTATTTTGCTTTTCACTGTGTCCTCAGAGCCTCCTATGATCCTTGGCATATGGTAGGTCCTTAATAGGTAACTATGGGATTAATGAATGTCTTCCCCATTGGACTGGCAGGGGAGGAATTATGTTTATTAAGTTTGCATGCAGTTAGATGTTTAGTGGATGCTCAAAGAAGCATTCAGATTTTTTTTTTCTTTCTCTTTTTTTTTTTTTTTTTAAGTAGGCTCTGTGTCTAGCATGGGACTTGAATGCACAACCCCGAGATCAAGAGTTGCATGCTGTACCAACTGAGCCAGCCAGAAGTCCCATTTTTTTTGGTTTTTGACAGTTTTCTTTTCTCTTTTGTTGTTGTTCTTTTTTTTTTTTTTTAAAGATTTTTATTTATTTATTTGACCAGAGAGATACAGCAAGAGAGGGAACACAAGCAGGGGGTGTGGGAGAGGGAGAAGCAGGCTCCCCGCTGAGCAGGGATCCCGATGCGGGGCTCGATCCCAGGACCCTGGGATCATGACCTGAGCCGAAGGCAGACGCTTAATGACTGAGCCACCCAGGCGCCCCCCCTTTTTTTTTTTGCCTTTAGTCCTTTCCTCTGTAATTTATCTCAAACACTACCACCAAATAAATCTTCCTAAAATTAAATTTTTATTCTTAATTGCCTGCTTAAAACCTGGATCATTTCTTTCTTTCTTTCTTTTTTTTTTAAAGATTTTATTTATTTATTTGAGAAAGAAAGAGTGAGAGAGAGAGCCCAAGAGGGGGTAGGGTCAGAGGGAGAAGCAGACTCCCTCTGCTGAGCAGGGAGCCTGACGTGGGACTCGACCTGAGCCAAAGGCAGTCGCTTAACCAACTGAGCCACCCAGGCACCCCTGGATCGTTTCTTATTGCCTGCAAGGACTCCTGGATTCTGCATATTGGATTTATTTGATTGATGTTCTTGAGACTTCTATGATCTGCTCTTCTGCTCTTCCCTACTCATCTAACTTTATATTCCATTCTTCTCCAACAAGAACCCTTTGCTCCACAGATGGGTTTCTCATGGCCCGAGAAACAGTCCATTCTCATTGTGGCTGCCTCATCTTGGCTCGTAATCTTCTTCCTACCTGAAATGCTGTTCTCTTTCTACTCTGTCTTCCTTTCTTCAGTTCATGTGCTCCAAGAAGCCAGCAGCACACCCTGATCTCTCCTTTCTGTGAATTTCAGCCGCCTTTGTGGCTCACCGTGCACCAGTTGGCGCTGCGTTGTGTACTGCTTTATACAGCTCTCTCATTGTTCCCTGTGGGCTTGCCCGGTCTCTGTGGAAGACCAGATCTTTGTACCTTTCATGGTGCTAACGTATAATAGGGGCTTAATCAATACTAGTTACATTGACCTGAAAGTCAGTATTGAGATTAGAGATTGCAAAATGATCAGATTCTCTTGGGAGGTTATTTTAGGCACAGTGGCTTGTCCTTGGCACAGAGCCTTGGGGGTAAGATTGCCTAAGACCTGGCAGCTTGGCTTAGTTCCTTCCACTCTGGCTTCCTCACCTTTCACTTGTACTCCCAGCTTAGCGTCTGACATTGCAGTGATTGGCTTACTCTAGGGCACTCCTCCAGCCTGCTCCTGGGACCCAGGGCCTTGACAAATCCACACTGGTGAACAGACGCCTTGTAGACAGTTCGCTCATGACTTCTGGCCAAGCAGAACTGCTATCTGCTGGACCATGCAGGATGTGCTGGGAGCAGCAACACCCTACTGCCCACATGCCACTTCTGAATTGTACTAATCTACTCTGTAAGTTTGAATCAGCATGGAATTTTCCCCAAAGCTCAAATGCCAGCTAGACTTAAGAGTATAGGGTTCTGGGGTCAGACAGACTTGGGTTCGTTCAAGACCCGCCTCCTCTTACCAGCGTCTGACCTTGGACAAGTGACTTAACTTCTCCCGTCTCGTTTCCTCGTCTGTAAAGTGGGGGTGATGATCACACCTAATAAATGAGGTGTGGTGAAGCCTGAATGAGCTGGAGCACTGGCAAGGGCTTAGCAGTCTGGCACGAATAAAAGCAATCATTACATGTTATTGATTCAGTCATTATTCTGTTGTCTTTACCCCCTGCTCAGGTCAGTAATTCCTGTGGTCCTTTATCCTGGCCCAGGTCATTCACATCCCCTAGGTGACATATAGGCAGCGATAAGGTCCAAAAATGTTTATTGAAGCTGGCCGGGTATCTGATACTATGTTAGGTATTGTTATGGAAAGCAGAATACAGCACTGTTTTCGCCCTCATGAGGCTCATAGTCAAGTAGAGGACTCAGACATTAAATAAGTTATTACAAGATACTGGGATAAGCACAATAATAGAAATATACACAGGTAAACAAATAGAATAGAATGAGAAATAGATTTTTTAAGGGTATTTATTTATTTATTTATTTATTAAAAGATTTTATTTTTATTTATTTGACAGAGAGACAACCAGAGAGGGAACACAGCAGGGGGAGCAGGAGAGGGAGAAGCAGGTCGCCCGCAGAGCGGGGAGCCCGATGCGGGGCTCGATCCCAGGACCCTGGGATCATGACCTGAGCTGAAGGCAGACGCTCAACAATTGAGCCACCCAGGCGACCCTAGAATGAGAAATATATTGACTGATTCAGTTTGGGGAGGAGATGGTCAAGGAAGGCCTAAGAGTGGATGATGCCTGAGCAGCCGAGGGTATTAAAGGATGGATGATGTTTACCTGCTGACTCTGGGAGGGAGTGGGGGTTCAGGGTTAGGGGAGGCCTGGAGTGAGAGAGGGCTGCATATAAAAAGGATGGGATGCATGAGAATACGTTGCATGTTCCAAGAGAAGTTAGGCGAGATTGGCCTCAGAGCACAAAGGATGGGTTTTGGGAAATGGCAGGAAATGAGGGGGAAGTAGTAGGCAGGAGCCATAATGAACAATTACCTAAATGATTGCCAACATATATGATGTCTAGGAACTACTGACCACTCCCCTATTCTAGAAAGACATTGTCCTTGGCTTCCATGTCATCGTATTCTAATTTTCCTCCTGTTCTATTCTGGACACTCCTTAGTTTTTTTTTTTTTTTCTCCCTCACTTCTGCCTTTTTAAAATAAAAAAAATTTTTAAGTAGACTCCATGCCCAGCATGGAGCCCAATGCAGGGCTTGAACTCATGACCCTGAGATCAAGACCTGAGCTGAGATCAAGAGTTGGGCACTTAACTGAGCCACCCAGGTTCCTCACCCCTTTGCCTTTTATACGACCTCTGAATATCAGCAGTTCTCAGGACTCAGTCCTGGAACCTCTTTTTAAACTTTACATACTCTCTTTAGGTGATTTAATTTACTTGCGAGGCTTTCGTTATGCCTCTGTGCAGATGATGTACACATCTGAGCCCTAGACCTCTGTATCTTCCTGCCCAGGCTATGTCTTAACTTGGATATCTTGCAGCTATCTAACTTTCCACATCTGAAGCCAAAGTCAATATTTCCACCCCCAAAATTTGCACCACCATCTTGCTTCATCTAGGCTTCACCATCTATCTGGGAGTCCAGGTCCTAAGCCTGGGAGCCATCCTTTTCTCCTCTCTCTCTGTCACCTCTCATATACAATCATCAAGACTTGTCATTCTGTCTCTTAAATATCTCTTGACTTTATTTGCTTTCTATCCCCCTTACCACCCTCCTAGTCTAAGCCCTCATCATCTCACCTGGACTATTGCTATGGTCTCACAACTGGTCTCTCTGCCTTGGGTTTTGACCTAGCCAATCCAATTAATCCAATCCTATCCAATGTAAACTTAAGAAAAAAGAAAAAAAGCAAACCTTATCATGTCACTCTTCTCTTTAAAACCCTTCAGTGGATCCCCATGTTGCCCTTTGGATCGTGGCCTGGATTCTTAGCACGGTGTATAAGTTCCCCCATGATCTTGTCCTTGTCTGTTTTTCCAGTTTCATTGTATGTCCCTCAACCCTTGTTCTCTAGGTGCCAGCCACACTGTTGGGTTCTTTCACAACTTCAGATCCTTCCTTGTGTTGTTCTCTCCACCTGGAACACTTTCATCATTTCCCTTGATCTTATGAACTCGTACTCATCCTTCAAGTGTCACTACCCTCTCGCTGCCTCAGGGAGGCCTTCCTTGATGCTTAGGTGTTGCACGGTCCCACAGCCATCTTACTTTCCGTTTCATGACTCTTGTGTGTCTGCGTTGCCAGACTGTAAGCTCTGTGAGGGCGGAGACTATCTCTGTCTTGTTCAGTGTTCTTAGAGCTAGCACAATGCATCATCTATTGACTTATTTAATCATAGCTATCAATTTGCCTTATATTGAATTGGTTATCCTCTAGGCAGTGGCAAAAATTGATGAATCTCAGGCAACAGAACAGTTCAATAAGGTTGGCGTTTTAAGTAGATCACTATTGGCATAGTGAAGAATGCATGAGTGGAGCAAGACTAGAGGCAATAAGTAGGATGTTGTCAGAGTAATTAAGGGGGTGAGGGACCGGGCTAAGACAGAAGTAATGGGGAGAGAGGGAGACAGATTTGAGTGATGCATCGTAGGTGAAACTGGAAGGCTTAGTGCAATAGCAGAGAAAAGGAGTCAGAGATGACTCCCAGGTTTGGAGAAAGAAGAAGGAACACATTTGGGGAGGAAGAGAATGAGTTCCATTTTGGATATATTGAGTTTGGGCTGTTTATGAGACATGCAGGCAAAGGTGGTCATTAAGCAGTTGTATATGAATCAGGAATCTGGAGCTCTGGAGAGAGATTGGCTTGCCAGTTGCAGATTTGAGAGATTTCAGTGAGTTGGGGGTGGCTGAGATCTTGGGAATGGGGGAGATAACCCATGAGGGAATAGAGAGAGGAGAGAAAGGATGGAAATATGGGGACCGAGGAAATACTGATGCTTGCATAAGGCTGGTGGTGAAGCAGAGCAATAGGTCTTATTTCCTAAATCAGCTTGCAGAGAGTTCGGTTCTAAGAGTATTAATCACAAAATCCGATTCTCTTCCTTCACATCCAGAATCTAGGCCAGGAGCCCTCTTGGAATAAAGAACTCATTTCTAATGTAGTGGGCAGAATTTTAAGATGGCCTCTGATGTACAAGCCCTATAAAGCCCCCAGAGTTTGTGAATATGATGGGATAGTCACTCCCATGATTAGGTTATATTATATGGACAGCTGATTTAATAGAATTAAACATTCAGTTCATCAGTCACTTGAACCACATTTCAAGCACTCAACAGCCACAAGTAGTTAGTGACTACCATTTTGGACAGCGCAGGTACAGAACATTTCCATTGTTGTAGAAAGTTTTATAAGAGAGCACTGGGTCTCAATCCATGGAACTGTAGGAAACATCTGGGAAGTGGTTCTCAATTCTGGCTATAGATGCTGCCTGAATTCTTTGTTCCTCTTCATAACTAAAACTGTTCATTAACAGTTTTCTATAATCACTGTATCCATTTCTTCATCAACCATTCACTCTTTTGCCCACGTCCATCTGGTTTCCATTACCACCACCCCAACCAAAAGCGAATGGGATGTTTATTGAATGAACTGGATTTTATCATTCAACAGATAATAACTCTTTCTTCCTTCTAGAAACACCTTTTCTCTTTGCTTCAGGGACACTGCACTCTCCTGTCGAAGAACAGGAAAACACTGTACCCTCCTGTTCTTCATTGTACCACCTTAGTTTCTTCTTCCCAGATGTCCTTCGTTACATCTTTCTTTTCTATCAGTCAGGGATTCTCAACCTTGAACACACATTCGAATCACTGGGGAGCTTTTAAAGTTTCTGAAGACCAGGCTAGATCAATTAAATCAGAAATCTCTCCAAGTAGAACCCAAATATCAGTAATGTTTAAAGCTCTAAAGGTGATTCTATTGTGCAGCCAAGGTAGTGAATTACTGTTCTTAATGTTGGGGGTATTCTAGGGTCTTACCATGATTCCTCTTCTTCAGCTATATTATTTCCCTAGGTCAATGGTTCTCAGTCCTGGCTCCACTTTAGAATCATCCTGGGAGCTTTTAAAAGCCATCATTGCCGGGGAGTTCCCTAAGATGGATCAATTCTAAATTCCTGGGGGTGATTTCTAAGATCTCCTGGGGCTGGAGGAAGGCTTTATTTATTTTTTTATTTTATTTATTTCTTTAAAGATTTTATTTATTTATTTGATAGAGAGAGACAAAGCGAGAGAAGGAACACAAGCAGGGGGAGTGGGAGAGGGAGAAGCAGGCTTCCCGTTGAGCAGGGAGCCCGATGTGGGGCTCGTTCCCAGGACCCCGGGATCATGACCTGAGCCGAAGGCAGATGCTTAATAACTGAGCCACCCAGGCGCCCCTGGAGTAAGACTTCAGAGGTCCTAAGCCCTGAAAAGATTTGAGTTTTCCACCCTGCCCATATAAATCAAAATAACAATATTAAATCTTAAAATATATATAGGGGGAATGTACAGCCTTCTAATTTTGCCTAAGGTGTTTACTTCCATATCTTAAAAAATATTATATATAAAAGTTTTCCCCCCAAAAATTTTGGTACCTCTACTTTGCTGGCACCTTAAATACATGTTTAGCCTGCCTTAGGAAGTCCAGCCCCAAATCTCATCCCAAGGTCACCTCCTTGGGGAGACTTCTCTTATCCATCCTTTTTTCAATTTTCAAATAAAATTTATTTGATAGAGAGAGAGAGAGAGCACAAGCAGGGGGAGTGGCAGAGGGAGAGGGAGAAGCAGGCTCCCTGCTGAGCAGGGAGTCTGATATAGGGCTGGATCCCAGGACCCTGGGATTATGACCTGAGCTGAAGGCAGCCACTAAACCGACTGAGCCACCCAGGTGCCCTTTATCCATCCTTTCTAAAGTGGCACTCCTAACATCCTGAGATCCCCACCTATTATATCATCCCATTACAAACATTTCATAAAAAGTGTTGAAATTTGTAATTTTTAGATTTTTTGTTTACTTGTTCATTGTATGTCTCCTCCATGAAGGTAGGGTCTTGTCTTTTTTGCTTGCTGCTATCTTTTGTGTCCTCATGTAGCACAGTGCCTGGTACAAAATAAGTGTTCAAATAAATATTTCCAGAATGAATGAATGCACACTGATGTATGGCAAATAGTAGTGAGTAGATGAATCCGAAGGCAGATAGGCCACCTTGGGTTGTTACCGTGTAAAAGACCGTCTTCACGGGGTGGGAAGGGAGAAGTGAGTTCATGAAGGGAGGTCCTTGTTTCCAGCAACCTGGTCAAGGCTTAGAGCGTCAGATGCATGCCATAATGTTGATGGATGCCAGCTAGTATTTATTTTTAGGGTGTAATTTCTCTGTGTCACCTCCAAATTTTCAGTAAAATTTCTTAAACTCAACAGCTATGTGTTTTGTTCTTTGGGGGAATGGAGGAAGGACTATGTGTTCGTGTTTGGGGTCAAAACGGGCCATAGAGATGCTTAAAAGAGAGCTAAGAGTGTTTGAAGACAAACAGCAACTAGAATGAATTTGTATTATCTGCTAGCATCTCCCTAGAGTTGTCAGCATTATGGTTATTTGGATAGTAGACGAAAGGGTGATTATGGTTATTTGGATAGTAGACCTCAGGTGATTTGAGGTCACTCTGGTTACATAATTAATAAATTATTTGGTAATTCTGTGTTTAGTGTCTGTCCCATGAGACTGTAGTCTCCCTCCGGACAGTGATTCTAACTTGTTTACTCCTGGTCACTGGGTGCCTGGCTGGATGGGTGCTCAGTAAATGTTGGTTTTGCAGATGAATGGTTCTGGATATTTTTGTGTTTCTGGGTCAAAAGTCAGAAGGGTCTGCTGACATGTGATGAGGAGGACTGGAAGAAAAGCCCAGGCTCTGAGAATGAGGACCAGGTAAAAGCTGGGGGTGGAGGGGTGTTCTCTACGGACTGGTTTGTTGGGAGGATTCAGATCCAAGCTCAGGCCCCAGGGTGGCTGGAGGCATAACAGGACACTCTTGATACCTAGTCAGTGGACTTAGAGAAACAAGTATTCTGAGCCCCCGTTGAGTTGTGGGAAGGCGTTTCTTAATGTCTTAGGGTTGATGCTCATTGGCCCAGGGTTGGGATGGGCCTAAAATAACCACTGGGACACATTATCTTAGGCGGCACAAGGACAGGTGGGGACTGACAGACCTTTGGCTGCACATGTTCCCTGATTCTCTGAGAGTGACAAAGAACCCTTAGACATGTTGAGGAGCTCTTGTGTCCTAAGACCCTCTCCATTTGTGGCCTCCTCTCCCCTGGCCCCACTTGATCCCTCCTATCACCTCTGCAGTTTCTAAAAGCTGGGTCTTGTATGCTTTGAGTGCCTAGGTCCATGGCCTGACCACAGAAGTATTTCAGTTCCCCAAACCAAAAATACTGCCATTTTGATTTCTGGCCTTTCTGTCCCCAGGGACCAGCCATGGTGGATGGAATAGGAAGCCTAACCATGGGAGCCTGTTGATCAGTGGATTGAATTTTCGTCATGAATTTTCCCAGGTTCCAGTTCTTAGGAGAAAAAATATTGATTTTTCTGGATGATTTTCTCTGTATGTTGTCTTGACAGAGAGTTATGCAGTAATATTCATGGCATCATATTTTTCAACACTTTTTGTTAGGTTTTCCCTTGCCCCATGGATCCATATTAATAAATCAATATATTTTTTTCAGTTCCAAACACCACAGTTTATTACACAGAAAGTAATGACTCTCAATATGAAAATGAGGGCATTGAAGGAATCCACTGTGACAATATCTCATTTATGGACAAAAGTGGCTTCAAAGGGAGTCTCTGGAAAATGTCCAGCAAGAGGGTTGGACAGGGACCGCATTTCACAATGCGGTGCCATGTGACTGAAGTCAGCACAGGGGGAGGGAGAAACAAAGGAGTAAAATTTCCAAACTACTTCTAATTAAGAACAATTTAACTTGTTCCAGTTGCTAGGCGGGCACATTTAAAATGTAAATAAAAGAAGTAAAAAGCGGTGTACCTTGGAAGACTAAGGAAATTACGAAGGATGTTAATTTTTGAAGTTATCATGTTAAGAAAACATGATGGAATCAGGCAGATAATTGAAAAGTTTCTTGCTAATTGTCAATATGTCTTCATCCCCAAATGGTCTAAGAAGACACGAATGGCTAAGTATTTTGTTCTAGACAAACATCTTTACAAAACGTGCTGTAACGTCCCCACAGAGGCCCCTCAACTGCACTCACGTCCCCCAGAGCCAGACCGCCGGGGCTCCGGGGCTGCACAGACGCTCGGGGCCCCAGGCAGCAGCCGCCACTGCCGGGAACTAGCGGTCCCTTCTGGTCACTTGACATCCATGGCTGGTCTGCTCTGTAGGCTCTCATGAGCGGGACGCGCCACCAAGGAGTCCGGTCTAGTCAACTTGAGCCTTCTGCCAGTTTTACCGCAAAACACACTCTCAAATTCCTTTTTAAGAGAATCTCCATGTCTTTCCTGAATGTACTTCAGGAACGCAGTGGTCCACTGCAGGGTGGTCGCCTTCTCCGTCTCCGCATTGCAGAACGGGACTAAAAGATTCAACTCATCACAGCAAATGCGGATTCTGCACCTTCTCTCTCTTTCCATGCGGTTGTGCCTCTCCCTACGCTGCGACCTTCCTCCCCGGGACCCGCTCTGGGTCTGCTCCCCGAGGTTTGCCGGCGAGGACTCCGCGGGCGGCCAAGCGCCCTGTGGGGACGTCGAGCCTTCGCCCACGTTCTGAATCTCTCCAAGGGCTCTTCGTTCTACATTTGTGTCCAGGTGACGTATTCTACTCCGATTCCTCTTATTTATGGCTTGCTTACATAGCGCTTCTTCTACTTTAATTTGGCCAAACTTGCTCAGGCAAAGCTTTGTTTCTCCTGCCCAAAGTCTGTTTAGTGGATTCAATTTCCTGCTGGTAACAGAAAGAGAATGCTCTAGGCAATCCAGTGTCCTGATGCTTGGCAGCTTCGCGTATAGAACAGGGGTTACCGGAACCCTGCGTCTGTGAGAGGCTCTAACCCCCTGCAGCCCAGCAAGCATCGGCCGTGAACAGAGGGCATGTAAATTGTGAAGCGGTGGCGGCCGCTGCGGTTTTATTTTCCACCAATGTCGTGCATTTGTTTTGTTGCTGATGTAGAGGGACGTTCATGAATTCGGAAGGATGTCGGATAAGAGTTACCAAATTGCTGAGCGCCACGCCGGGCTCTGGGGTCTCGGGGCCGTGCGGGGCGGGCAGCGGCTCGGCAGGGATGCTGTTGAAGCGGTCCTCCAGGCGGACGCGCACGGCCCACTTGGCCCGCGCCTCGGGCGCGCCCTCCGTGTTCTCCTTGCCGCCGCCGTCGGGCGCCTTGGGCCGCGGCGCGCGGGGACAGGGGCCGTCGGCGCCCGGCGTCTTCTCGGCGGTGGCGATGGCAGGGGCGCCCGCCTCGCTCAGCAGCATCTTGCGCAGCTCCTGGAAGTCGACGTGGCCCAGGCAGGGCGCTGCGCCCGCGAAGCCGCCG
>NW_028016823.1:0-727 GCF_054177405.1 Leptonychotes weddellii
ACCCAGCAGAACACTGTTTTCAAGCAAAACATTCATGGCGCTCAGCATCTAAACTACATACAAGTGGGGGACAAGTGGACCCCCTGTGGTAGAGTTGGGGATGGCGTGCCCACGTCCCTGCCCATGTGGCTTCCCTGTCACCTCTCATTGAGGCTTCCCTGAGGCCCTGTAGCTCCACCCAGTCTTTTCACAGAGGAGAGAAGGGCCCAGAAAGGGTGAGTGACTTGCCCTAGGGCACACAGCCAATACCCTGGTCCCCTGGCTCCCATTTCCCAAGAGTCAGTCATGGAAATTGTTTTCTCTTTGCTGTACACAAGTTTGTTTTTAGAGTGTCAGGGATCACTCCAAAAGGGGGGCAGATAGGACAGAGGACGGGAGTTCAGAAACACCAAGTCTTTTACTTCCAGAACTTTAATTTTATCTTTGTCCACAGGAGCTGGATTATTCCACTGATCCAGAATCCCTGCCTCCGCTTCGGAACCCGGACATCCTCGTGGGTGAGAATGACCTCACAGCCCTCAGCTATCTCCACGAGCCCGCGGTGCTCCACAATCTCAGAGTCCGCTTTGCAGAATCCAAACTCATTTACACCTACAGTGGTAAGGAGAGCGATTCTAAGAGAGCAGGAATGACCCAGAAATACTGCGCTTGCTGTCTAGGGTGTCCTGAGCACATTTTAGTTCATGTTTACGTTAGAAATGTTGACTTCTGCCAAAATGTGTACTCA
>NW_028016824.1:0-727 GCF_054177405.1 Leptonychotes weddellii
CAGTCACCCTCTCCCTCCCACCCCACCCCCCACTCCAGCAACCCTCAGTTTGTTTCCTGTGATTAAGAATTCCTCATATCAGTGAGGTCATATGATACATGTCTTTCTTTGTTTGACTCCAAGCTAAGCCCGCAGGGCTTAATCTTATGACCTTAAGATCACACCCTGAGCTGAAACCAAGAGTCAGTCACTTAACTGAGCCACCCAGGCGCCCCTCTCCACTCAATTCTAACTCAACTTCTACCTTCCTCATTCAGGCCAGTGTGAACCAGGATTGTGGTAGTGACTTCCTCACTGGCATCCTTGACTCCAGTCCCATTTTGCCTTTCTGTTAATCTCCAGAAAGTCACCAGATTGACCTATATAAAGCAAAATCCTAAAATGATCCTCCCTCCCTGATTCAACTTCACTGTCTCTCCATTGCCTCAAAATAGAAACTCCTTTGTAACCTCACAAAAAAACATGATCTGATCCTTACCTACCCCTCCATTCTCATCTCCACCTCCTGCCTCACTTTTAGTCCTTTACGTATGTACTTCATGATATTTGTCATCTCAGTTTTGGTTGTTGCCTACTTGTCTAAAATTAGTGATTCGTTCATTTAAAAATATATATTGAAGACTTTCTATGTGTTGGGCGCCATATAAGACACTAGGAATGCCTATTTTTTCACCTCCCAAAATTTCACTTAGCAAATGCTTATTTTTCCAGCATCACTTCACCAACG
>NW_028016825.1:0-727 GCF_054177405.1 Leptonychotes weddellii
GTATATTACTCCTTTCAGAAGAAATGATATAAAAATAGTCTATTCAATAAATCATAAAAGTATGACTTTTTTTTACAATTTTATTTTATTATCCCTTACACACTTTGGCTGAATAAACTTACAGTTCATTCTTATGTCTTTCTCACCTCTTGTCATTTTCCCACATGCAGTAGCACAACATTTCCAACTTTTTGGTTAATTCGGTAGCCAAAATGGCATGCACTTTAACTCACAAGTGGTTATCACCGGGCCAGCACAGGGTCCGCGTGCCTGGTGGGGCTGGAAGTCATGGATAGCTGTCTTCTATTCTCCCAAGGAAGGCTGGGGAGATATTGTGTAGGATAATGGCCCCCAAAACATGTTCACATGCTGATATTTGGAGTGTTTGAATATGTTGTTACATAGCCACAGGGAATTAAGGTTACAGGTAGAATTAAGGATGCTAATCAGCTGAGTTCAAGCGGAAGAGCAGCCCGGATTATCCAGGTGTGCTCAATGTAATCTCAAGGGTCCTTTAAAGTGGACGAGAGGGCGCCTGGGTGGCTCAGTTGGTTAAGCGACTGCCTTCGGCTCAGGTCATGATCCTGGAGTCCCAGGATCGAGTCCCGCATCGGGCTCCCTGCTCGGCAGGGAGTCTGCTTCTCCCTCTGACCCTCCTCCCTCTCGTGCTCTCTGTCTCTCATTCTCTCTGTCTCAAATAAATAAATAAATAAAATCTTTAAAAAAA
>NW_028016826.1:0-727 GCF_054177405.1 Leptonychotes weddellii
AAATAAAAACAAAAGTGAGAGGCAAGTAGTATACAAAGAGTTAGATGTAGTTTTAAAACCATTCATTCAAATTAAGAATAGTGTTGTGTACAAGTATACCAGATTATCATTTATATTCAAGTACATTTTTTATTTATGCATTCATGACAGCCTAATGGGTAGAGCAAAGTGAAAACCACCTACACAACAATTACACAGGGTCAACTATTGAAAGGACTCACAAGTCTCCACAGACTGTATTCAGGTGAGGCTTCCTTTTTTTTTTTTTTTTAAAGATTTTATTTATTTAACAGAGAGAGACACAGTGAGAGAGGGAACACAAGCAGGGGGAGTGGGAGAGGGAGAAGCAGGCTTCCTGCTGAGCAGGGAGCCCGATGCGGGGCTCGATCCCAGGACCCTGGGATCATGACCTGAGCCGAAGGCAGACGCTTAACCATCTGAGCCACCCAGGCGCCCCTCAGGTGAGGCTTCCTTAAAGCTAAAGGATATTGTACATCAGGGGAAACAAGGCCTAAGCAATTCAGAGGTTCAGACTTGCAGGCCAGCCCCCTTGGGGCCCTTTCTCAGTAAACACAACGTTATCTTGATTTTGGGGGGGCTTAGGTGCAAGTTTACAATGGGATCTTTTTTATTGTTATGTTAATCACCACACATTACATCATTAGTTTTAGATGTAGTGTTCCATGATTCATTGTTTGCGTATAACACCCAGTGCTCCATGCAGAAC
>NW_028016827.1:0-727 GCF_054177405.1 Leptonychotes weddellii
TTTTTTTTAAGGTTTTATTTATTTGAGAGAGAGAGAGAGCACAAGCGGGGTGAGGGGCAGAGGGAGAAGCAGGCTCCTTGCTAGGCAGGGAGCCCAGTAAGGGGCTTGATCCCGGGACTCCAGGATCATGACCTAAGCCCAAGGCAGACATTTAACCTGAGCCACCCAGGCCGCCCCAGTGTTATGGTTTTCTAAATCGTGAGTTTGGATTTTCCATCCCTTTCCTCCACGACTGGCTTTTAAACTTGTTTTTGTGTTTGTGTTTGTGTTTGTGTTTGTGTTTTTATTTTATCTTTTTTTTTTTTTTTTTTAAGATTGTATTTATTTACTTGACAGAGAGAGACACAGTGAGAGCAGGAACACAAGAAGGGGGAGTGGGAGAGGGAGCAGCAGGCTTCCCGCTGAGCAGGGAGCCCGATGCGGGGCTTGACCCCAGGACCCTGAGATCATGACCTGAGCCAAAGGCAGACGCTTAACGACTGAGCCACTCAGGCGCCCCTATTTTATCTTATTTTTTAAAGAGAGAGTGACCCAGGATAGGGGGGAGAGGAGAGAGAATCTTAAGCAGGCTCTGTGCTTAGCACAGAGCCCACTGTGGGGCTCGATCTCACAACCCTGAGATCATGACCTGAGCTGAAATCAAGAGTCAGACACTTAACTGAGCCACCCAGGTGCCCCTAACCTTTTTTTTTGAAATTATAATATGCGTCCTGATTAACCACATATT
>NW_028016828.1:0-726 GCF_054177405.1 Leptonychotes weddellii
ATAGTCTACTATTAAAAAAAGAAAAAATCTGGGGGGGGCACCTGGTTGTCAGCCCAGTGAGAACCTGAGCAGAGAACGCAGCTGAGCCCCATGCAGACTCCTCACCACCCACAGAGGCAGGAGCTAATGAATGTGGGTTTTTCTTTTTTTTTAAGCTACTGAGTTTGTGATGACTTCTTACACAGCAGTAGCACACAAATACACCCTGAAGGAATCCCTGGCAAAGGATTAAACAACAAAAGTTGTTTAATCAGTTGTTTAAGCATCAGACTCAAGCCCAGGTACAGGCTCCGTGCTCAGTGGGGAACTCCTTGAGATTCTCTCTCTCTCTCTAAAAAAGAAAAAGAATAGTCCACTGTAAGAATAAAAATAAGAATCAGCAGAAGGGAAAACAAAGTGTGTGAGTGAATAAAGTATGGGTAATTTAATTAAAGATGTGGAAGAAAAACAAAACAGCACAGGAAACAGATGGGCAATAGAAA
Organism: Leptonychotes weddellii; assembly: GCF_054177405.1. Lineage (NCBI taxonomy): Eukaryota > Metazoa > Chordata > Mammalia > Carnivora > Phocidae > Leptonychotes > Leptonychotes weddellii. The sequence continues at coordinate 483 of NW_028016828.1, forward strand.
ATTTACAAGAATATGATAGAAATAAATCCAAGGCATATTACAACAGATCCACTTTCCTTTGCCAGGGATTCCTTCAGGGTGTGTTTGTGTGCTACTGCTGTGTAAGAAGTCATCACAAACTCAGTAGCTTAAAAAAAAAGAAAAACCCACATTCATTAGCTCCTGCCTCTGTGGGTGGTGAGGAGTCTGCATGGGGCTCAGCTGCGTTCTCTGCTCAGGTTCTCACTGGGCTGACAACCAGGTG
>NW_028016829.1:0-726 GCF_054177405.1 Leptonychotes weddellii
AAAAAAAAATCATTTCTTGCCACATTTCAATTTGGAAATAACCATTGAATCGTCAGTGCTCACACACTAGTTAAATTGAAGGTTATTGCTGGGAAGTTTAAGAAAAACTTAACTCTATTGGAATAAAAATTAAAAAACAAAACAAAACAAAACATTTCCCCCAAGTCTTTGAGTTACTATAGGTACGAAAAGAGAGGGGACTCTTGGATTTTGAAACATAGTTTTAAAAACTTAGTATTGAAATTAAGTTTCAATATCCAAATAAGTATCATAGCTCAGAGGAAAGGATACTACAGAGTCTTCTGGAGAGAAACATGGTAATTGCTGTAGTCTCCCAGAAGGGACTTCAGTTAATAGTCCCAGCATTCTTATTTAATCCAAGTGAGGAGGCACAGTGGGGAACTTAGCCATGGGAAAGGCAATATACCTGCTCAGAAGAAAGGATGCGCTTCCTTTTTCATACGGACTATTTGATTGGCAACTAGATGGATCAAATTCACCAGAATGGGACAATTCACACTTCATTAGGTGCATGTAAACACAGCCTATAGTCTCTCACTTTGAGCTCACTCCTGGGCTATTGGCTGCTACACCATACCCTCATTTGACTGACATCTGTACTGATAACAGAATTGTCTCCAGACAGCCGCTCATCTTCTCAACACATTAACATCTCTATTGGTGGTCTGCTTGCTCTGTTCTTGGTCTGAAACGACTTATGGGGAA
>NW_028016830.1:0-726 GCF_054177405.1 Leptonychotes weddellii
CACACACACACCTCACAGACACACCCCACACACACCCGCCCCACACACACCACAGACACACACCCCACACACCCCACATTTACACACACCACACACCACACATACACACACCACACACACTACACACACACACACCTCACACACACACCACACACATACCACACACACCACACACACCACACACACACCCCACACACACATGTACACACACCACACACACACACCCACACACACCTCACACACACTCCACACACACCACACACACCACACACACCACACACATACCACACACCACACATACCACGCACACACAGAGTTACTACTGTTTTCCTGCCAGGAGTGGAATGTAAGGAATAACTAGAGGTGTGCACACATATTTACAAACCATTTTGTTCATTGAGGCAGCATCAATTTTTGGTTACAAAGATAACACAAGTGTACTGAAGAAAAAAAAAATTAAAAAGAGAGGGATTAAGATAAGAAATTTAAAAATAAATATTACCCAACCCTATAAACTAGAAATGAACGCTGTCAACATTTGGTGAACTCTCTACATACATACATATATAATTCTGATTCTACACATACACATACTAAAGCATACAAAGATAAAGACACACATCTAGAGAGAGAAAAAGATGTGAAAAAATTGATATTTACATATACATGTATGTTTGTGTATCCAAAGTTTGCTTGAGAAATGATCTCTTCACTCTTATAAAAAGG
>NW_028016831.1:0-726 GCF_054177405.1 Leptonychotes weddellii
CCCAATGTCCGCCCCGGAGGAGCTGAGAACTCGGGGCCCCGCTCCTCAGTGAGCCCCCAGAGAAAAGCCGTCAGTCACTCTCGTCTCCCCGGTCTCTGGCCGCACTCCGTGCTCACCCGGCTTGTGACCGCGCGTTTCTATCTCTGGTACCCGACCCCGGGTGGAGTCTCCAAACCCAGCAGATCCCTGCGGTGCACTCCCGCGTGGCTCCTCCCAGGGAAGGAAGGTGAGTCTCCCCGGATCTGCCGCTTGTTGGGTCCCTGCTGGAGGAGCAGGGGCCCCGACTGTGCCGCGGATCACGGTTTATGGCAACCCCGAGCTGAGAGCCCGCATCTGGGCTCCGCCTCTGCAGCCGGCTTCCCTGCTCCGTTACCTGGGAGCTCTGCCACACTTAGGCATCCCCGGTCTTTCTGTGACCCCGAGGGTCCTGAGAGCACACTGTCCCGGAGGGTTCCACCCCCTGCTTAACCACCAGAGTGACATCCCTCAGCGGAGTAGACTTTTAAAAGTTCCGATTTTGTGCTCCATGGTTCTATCACTTGCCAGAAGCGGCCGACGGAGGCCCCTCCCCCGCCGTCTATCCTCCCGAATATCGCCTCGGATTCACTTCTCCGCACATCCTACCTTCCAGAAAGTGGTCGCTTTTCTGATGAGAGAGTTGTTGCTCTTCTTTTCTTCGATCTCCTGTTGAGTTTGTAGGTGTTCAGAATGGTTTGATCCCTATCC
>NW_028016832.1:0-726 GCF_054177405.1 Leptonychotes weddellii
CACCTGGGTCACACCCCCTCCACTTCCAGCCTTGGGGCACTTTCCATTCACCTTTTGCTATGATGCAATTCCTTGAAGCATTTTTTGGCTTTGAAATACACTCTTAACCAATATTCGCTCTTACCCTACTGCCTTAGGGCCATTCCTCCTTTGTTTGTAGTGTGGCTCTTTTCTCCCTTAACCACTGGACCTTTGAGGCATCACTTTTAAGTCCTTTTCTTATTCTACACTCTCTGCCCTCGGGACCACTTCCCTTGCTGGGCCTTAAATGAATGGAATGGCTTGTAAATGGCAGACTCAAGGATCCATTTATGAAGAATATTCACACTTGGATGTCTACCAGTCTACTGTGGAAGCTATCTAGCGCTTTTGATTCTATGTCCTGACGTGTGTGTTTCCTCGTCTGCTTCTAGAATTCATATTTTCCCTTCTTCTCATTCTACCCTTTAACTTAACTGGTATTACTTCCTATGATTATCGTTTGGAGGTTGGTTTTTCTACAAACCTAAAGATACAGACAGGGCATCGATTTGTTATGTCTGCCTTTATCCTGATGACAACATACAAACTGTCTTCAAGGAAGTCTATGGTATTACTTCTAATGTGAATCACGGAATAATGTGTCACTGAGTTCTACAATGCATCTTTCATCAGGTTATAATTAGACTTGTTTCCTCTATATAAGAAACAAATACAACAGTTTTTCTATAGAAATATTTAATGAAC
>NW_028016833.1:0-1000 GCF_054177405.1 Leptonychotes weddellii
CCTCATCCCCGCCAACATCTGTCGTTTCCTGACTTGTTAATTTTAGCCATTCTGACTGGTGTGAGGTGGTATCTCATGGAGGTTTTGATTTGGATTTCCCTGATGCCGAGCGATGTTGAGCACTTTTTCATGTGTCTGTTGGCCATTTGGATGTGTCTTCTTTGGAAAAATGTCTGTTCATGTCTTCTGCCCATTTCTTGATTGGATCATTTGTTCTTTGGGTGTTGAGTTTGATAAGTTCTTCATAGAGTTTGGATACTAGCCCTTTATCTGATAGTCATTTTGCAAATATCTTCTCCCATTCTATCGGTTGTCTTTTGGTTTTGTTGACTGTTTCTTTTGCTGTGCAAAAGCTTTTTATCTTGGTGAAGTCCCAACAGTTGATTTTTGCCCTTGCTTCCCTTGCCTTTGGCGATGTTTCTAGGAAGAAGTTGCTGCGACTGAGGTCGAAAGGGTTGCTGCCTGTGTTCTCCTTTAGGATTTTGATGGACTCCTGTCTCACATTTAGGTCTTTCATCCATTTTGAGATTATTTTTGTGTGTGCTGTAAGGAAATGGTCCAGTTTCATCCTTCTGCATGTGGCTGTCCAATTTTCCCAGCACCATTTGTTGAAGAGACTGTCTTTTTTCCATTGGACGTTCTTTCCTGCTTTGTCGAAGATTAGTTGAACATAGAGTTGAGGGTCCATTTCTGGGCTCTCTATTCTGTTCCACTGATCTGTGTGTCTGTTTTTTGCCAGTACCATACTGTCTTGATGATGACAGCTTTTGTAATAGAGCTTGAAGTCTGGAATTGTGATGCCACCAGCTTTGCTTTTCTTTTTCAACATTCCTCTGGCTATTTGGGGTCTTTTCTGGTTCCATACAAATTTTAGGATGATTTGTTCCATTTCTTTGAAAAAAGTGGATGGTATTTTGATAGGGATTGCATTGAATGTGTAGATTGCTCTAGGTAGCATTGACATTTTCACAGTATTTGTTCTTCCAATCCATGAGCATGG
>NW_028016834.1:0-11332 GCF_054177405.1 Leptonychotes weddellii
AGGAAGTGCAGGTGGTCTCCGAGATCCTGCACACAAGTCTTCCAAATAAAGCCTAAGTTTTCTAAGATTGACTTCTCACGGAGACATTGGCAAGGAGCATCTCACAATCACACAGATCCAGCCTGGAACCCACTGAGCTGGATGGTGCTGAGTGACCATCGTGACAAGAACTGGGGATGCGGGACAAGTAAGAAGGAACTGGCCATGTGGGCCAGAGCTCGGGGCTCCGTGTTCCACACCCGAGCGGCGGACACGGATGGCCACGCTGAGCATGATGAACCGATGCCCCAGAGTCTACTCTAACCGGGTTTCTATTTCAGAGGTGGTGTCACCAAAATCGGTAACAGAAGAACGGAATCATAAAACACCGGTGATACCAGGGACCTCTGCAAACCCTCCCCAGCACCCACTGCACAAATGAGGAAACCGAATCCAGCAGACGCATGCATGCTGCCTGTGGAGGATGTTGGGGTCCTGCTGTTGTAGGGTTTCTCTCGACAACAGCTGGTTTGTTGGGCCATGCCCACCTTAAAAAGATGCACTCAACTGGTAAATCAGCTAAAACAATGTTTTCAGCCATCAATGTGGCTGGTTGGGATAACAGGAATTATTTAACTGCCTAGAAACAGGCCCGGACGTTCAGTTGGAGTCCACACACAGGGTTCTCGAGTGACTACCGGTGGTTCCCAGATTTGCACTTCAGACACGGGGACGGCAGAACATGTTTGCAAAGTCGGCCACCGTGGTCAGAGCAAAGAGGACTTGCCTAAGACAACACTCAGCTCCTCCCCTATGAACTGGCTTCCTTCCGACAGGTTACTGACGGTCTGTTATTACTTCTATGGACAAATGACCTACAAGTAAGCGGCACCCTCCGACCAAAAGGACGATCTACTCAGCCAGTCGAGCAGGTGTCAAGACCTGATGCATTGCAAAGTGCAAAACAACGAGAAAGGCTCTTATTGGGGCGCTTCTTTGCGTTTGCTTTACCTTCTTCTTTCGTCACCCCGAGGCAGCCCATCAGCTCTTGCACGGAGATGGATTTGTCGTTATTCACGTCACAGTATTCGACAAACTTCTTCACACATTTTTTGGGTTTTGATTTTTTCCGAAGGAATCTCTTGAAGGGCTTAATCTCCTTCTTGCCAATGTCCCCACTGGAGTTTTTATCCAGTAGTTTGAAGTACCAATGGACCACTCTCTCCTCTAGTGTGTGGCTGGGGTTGGGTTCGGAGAGCCTGGAAGAGCACACAAGGTCGTCAGTCACACGGGCCAGCCGCCACCTCCCCCGGCCCCTGGCCATCTACGGAAGGCACAGGTGCCCTCCAGCGCTCCCAGATGGGGCGCCCCACGTGTCTCTCCTGCGGTGCTGATGCCTAAGCCTTTGCTGGTCCACCATCCATACAGCGATTTTGAAAGATAACTTAGAGAAAGGAATTTAGTAAGAATATTTCAGTTGGTTTCAAAATTGCAAATGGCACAATGAATTTCACGTGCTTATTACACACTTAGTGTTGGCCAAGTCTTTAAGGACAGAAGCCCCCTTGTCCCAGGTTCTGTGCTACATGGAGTTGGCAGGTCAACTTGCATTATCAACACCCCCTACTAAACTCTGGGACCCCAAGGTTCTCAACTCCTTTAAATAGGATTCACTGGCATACCATTTTATACCGTAGGGGTACTGAAAGATGCAAATAAAAATACATCTTAAAGTGGTAACTAGACATTTTCCCTTGGATTAAAAATAAAAAGCTTGATATTTTAAGATATAAACAAATAAAAACTCTCCTAGAAGGTCTGCTTTGAGTCAAATCTTTGAAAATGTCCCACGTGTTAAAACGTGCCTTCGCACTAAGTGGAAGATGAACGCGTGGGAGCATCTGCTGGCCCTTCCTCCGCTGACGTCCACGGCTAGATTCTACAGGCGCGGAGTAGAATGTGCTCCCCCGAGTGTGAAAACCTAACAGGTATGAGGCATCCTGATGCGACTGAGTATTTCCAGACTTTCAGAGGAGCTTCTGAGACAGCCATTCATTCATTGCCTTCAGATTAGAGCAATCTTTCCAAGAATATGTCAACTTGAAATGTAGGTCTTTTTTTTTTTTTTGCTTTATTAAGCTTGATTTACTGCTTGATTGTGACATTTTCTGTTAGCATTGCCTTTTTTTTCTCTCCTTGAATCTTACTCTTAAGGAGAGAGGTAGAGAGACAGCCTTTAGCTGAGGAGACTAGGAAGCTTTAGATCATGCAGAAGAGACGAGACCATCAAGGCTTTGCAGGCAGAGTGGGGAGGAAGGCCAGCGCTCTAAGGAAATAGGAAGATTCTCCCTCTGAAAAAGCCTCTTGGAAGAAAAGCATAAAATACTGCTAATTCTCAGGGGGTCCAGGGCTCGCCATGCCACGCCCAGCAAAGCTGGGAGCACCCTCCCACCTGCAGGTAGCTACAGAACAGAAGAGTTTTGGGGATCTTACAGGAGCTCAGCTCAAAACCCCAGACCTACACCATGTAGCACATCTGCCCCGCTTCCAGAGTTTCAGGAGTCACCCTCTGAGCAGTGTCCGTGTAAATAATGCCACTGATTGTGCATTTGAACCTTAAGATGTAAATCTTATGTTATATGGGTTTTTCTACAATAAATACATACTATGTTTAAAACCTGAATTCAAACACTTTAAATCCAAGTATTAAAATCTACTCGATAGCTCTAAAATGCAATTCTAAGGCTCGAAGCAATTGGAACGAGGGCCCCACATTCTGTTCCTCGCCCGCCTCCTGCTGGCCCGCCACCGCCTGACGGGACCACTGGGAATCCCAGGATCCGGCTCCTCCCACGGTGACGTGGCCCTCGGCGGATTAACTGCATCATAGGGAAAACCTGCTGGACAAACCACCTCCAAACGCATGGAGCACTGTGAGGTTCTGGGAGGGGACCCTTTTCCCAGAGCCCTGCAGCGCCCTGAGAAGCTGAGCTGCCTGGGATGCCCTAACGGCTACACCCACTTCCAGCTTTCAGACCCTTGGGGCTTCTTCTCGGCTCCTCGCTCCATCACCGAATGTAACGCACCTGCCAGAGGAAGCGGGGTCGGAGACCGCGTGGACCATGTCAGTGGACAGTGCATCCAAAATGCTCGTCAGAAACTCATTCTTTTTGGCACCAGGACAACCTAAAAAAATTAAGTACATGTATTTTTTTTCATATTTCACAAAACCCACAGAGTAAGAGAGATCTTTCTCTGTAACGAAAAGAAATGTTTAATATTTGGAAGTTAGTGTGCTGGGGCACCTGAGTGAGCTCAGGTGAATGGTCATTTGAGCACATTGTAATACACATATAGATTTGGATCATAATTTTTTTAAAGATTTATTTATTTATTTGAGAGAGAGAGCGCGTGCGTAGGCATGCGAGTGCGGGGAAGGGCAGAGGGAGAGGGAGAGAGTCCCCAAGCAGACTTCCCGCTGAACGCAGAGCCCAGCCTCGATCTCATGACCCATGAGATCATGACCTGAGCCAAAACCAAGAGTCGGACGCTTAACCAATTGAGCCACCAGGCGCCCCTTTTGGATCATAATTACTGTAAATGACAGGACCTAACACTCAATACATCACAACACGGGACGAAGAGATTCGCAGGCGCTAATCATCAGAGCAGTGGTTTCTGGGGGGTGCTAAGACTAGCCAACGTTACATCTGAGGTCCTGGCACTTGGAAGCATCAGGAGGCGCCCCGAGGTCACACTGCTGGAGCAGGATGAGGCTGAGTCCTCTCCAGGTGAGCCAGAGTCCAGGGACTGCACAGGCTCAAGAGTATCTGAGTTCATGGGAAGCTCAGCTTCCTCCAACATACTTTACCTGCAAGACACCACCTGGCTGGCAACCCCTCTTTCCCACACACACGCCGCCGGGACGCCCCAAACTCCACACCGTGAACGCTATTCCCCATCCTGTTTCAGGAGGAGGACAAGAAGGGCAGGAGCGGGCCTGTCTTCTCTGGACTCGGGAGGAGGGGGCCTGGGTGGGACGGTGGTGCCCTGTTACGGCAGGCCGATCATTCAGATACCAACATGCTACAGTAGGTCACATACGCTCTGGTTTCATCAATTTCCTTCTGACACTTGAGTTTTTGTTATTATTATGCAAGTACTTGTTAGCTGCCGATAGCAGGAATCTATTTACGTCGGTTCCCACTCCATTAAGTACACATGTCAGAAAACAGATGCGAGTCCTCACTGGGGAGAGGAAGAATGGTGAAACAAAGCTGTGTTTTCCCCTCTGATCCAGCTGAAAAGGTGGATTCTGCTCTATGGGGAAAATGCACAGTATTGGGAGAATGTTACTTTTTAAGAAAAAACAATGGTCTACTTAGCTCTTCCCTCGGGGAGGCTGTGGGAGTGTCGCTCGTGATCCGGAAACCTGGGGAACCTCCTGCAGCCACCTGCGCTCTGGCTGGGAGAGGACGGCGGCCTCAACAGAGGCCGTCAGGGGCAGCAACTCTGCGAGCAGCAGGACCGGCGGCTGTCAGAACACAGAGGACCGGCAGACTGGGCTCCCTGCCCAGGAGCGTGAGGGGGGGCCTGCTGCACAGGAGAACCCCTCCAGCCCAGACAGGCATCCACGGGCAGGAGCGTCCGGGGGGTGTGCACGACCGACCGGCCCCAATGTCCCCAGCGCCCACAGAGGTGGATCCCTGGGATCCCTAGGGCCCATTAGCCTGAAGACACCCAGGGAGGGATGAGCTGGGGATGAAGAAGATCCTGGGTTTCTGGGAAAAGCCTGGCATGTTGAATCGTGCTCAGCACAGAGCATGGTGCATATATTCTGCGTGGAGAGCATGACCTCGGTGGGGACACAGCCAGGTTGTTGTTTTGCTGCTGACTTAACCATATCCTGTAAATGAAGTAAAGCAGTGCATGGTTTCTAATTGGAAATGACAGGAAACAGGACTGAGGGCATGCAGAAGCTTTAGAATTCTTTAATGCACAAAGGGGTTAACATAAAAGCTTAATTTACTTTTCTAAAACAAGAAATATTAAATCAATCCTGCTAAAGAGCTTTCTTACTGTTCCATAAAACAGACTGAGTTGCACTGATCTTCCTGCATAGGTAAGGACTGTATTTTGCCATTGAGACGCTCTTTGGTCCAAAAAAGAACACTTCCCGTTTTTATGTGGAAAGACGTTGAACTTCCTTTTAAATAAAGAAAATAAATCAAAACTGAGTTCGTCTCAGACAGACAAAGCCACCTCCCCTGCGAGGCCTTCCTCAAGGCGAATTCCGTCCCCCATCTGCGTCTCCCCGTGGGTTGGCATTAGCAGGGACTGCACACACAGGTCCCCTCGTGGGGGGCGTTCTGGCCACACCACGGCGCTCGCCTCACAGAGGGTTGTTGAGACCCCGGCAAAGGTGCTGGGCCCAATCAAACCAGACGGGGCCAGCGTCCCGAGTCCTGGCCTGACCTGGCGGGACCACGGGATCCTGATTTACCCCGGACTTTGGGAGCACCATGGCTACCACTCTAAGGATTATGCTAAGGATGCAAGGATGGGGGTGCCATGTCCAAATCAGTGGGGAAGCTGGGGCTTGTCGCCACCAGGGTTCAGGGAACAGACTCCCACAGGCCCTGCAGGTCAAGGGTCGGGTGGGGCTACAGGTCAGTTGGCCTGAGGGGCGGGAGTGGGGAGGCAGCCGGGGAGAGGGGCCCGGCCTCTGTTGAGTGTCCCTGTCCAGCCTCCGCCACCATGTTCAGGGACGACGTTTGAGAGCTCTCTCCTCCTGGATGGAGAAGATTCCTCGTTCTATTCACCCTGGAGTGCTCTTCATCCCTGCACGATGGGGACTGTAGCTCAAAGCTATTTCCGAGACAAAAAGGCAAATGAAAATGTAAAACGAAAAGAAATCAGAAGAAAAAAGTTCAGAACTCTTTGAGGGACTTTTCACCCCATGGGAAGTGACAGAAGTACCGTGACATGGACAAGGTCTCGAAAACGTACAAAAGCAGCCCAGGCCTGGGCAGGAGGGAGCCTGCCCCCAAGCCGCGGGGGTTTCTCCCACATCCCCGCCTCCGTCCCACTGGCCGCTGCTCGGGGGGTGCAGAGAGACGTTCTCGGGGCCTGCAGACCTGCTTGCTCACCCCGGCCTCTGGGGCCTCGGGGGGGCCGCGTGCCGACAGGACGGCCGCCCGACAACGACGCAGGGCCCTCACTGCATGGCTCTCCTCCTTCCCTCCCTGCACAGCTGCCCCCAGGGTGGCTCCACGGCCCCCCTAAAGCTTGTGTTGTTAAAAGCACAGCCCACAGGCTCCAACGTAACACCAAGTCACTGTTATGTGGGGACAGCTGTCCGCAGAGTGTGCTCTCCAGCCAAGCCTCGGCCTGGGGGGCACGGCACAGGGGCAGCCCCCCAGGAACTCAGGCACGGCGAACCTCACAGCCACTGGGAGACGCACATGTAGGGAGAGAGGAAACCAGACTGCCCTTCCCAAAGCGACAAGCAGAATTACTACGCCAATTTATTTACAAGTCTGTGGCAAAATCAAGCATGCCACTTAGCCTGAAGATGCTCTGTTGATCTCATTAATCTGCAGAATCCAAGTAAAACCCTTGGCACCCAATTAGATGTCCACAAAAACGCTTGAGCGCTAATCCTGGTTTGGGGCCACAGTGTGGACGCCAGACTGTCCAGCGGCCGCCATCACTGGTCTCCCGGGCGGCCGCGCACCCAGGCTTCGGACGGGCTCAGCCGGCTGCCCCTGCCCTCCCCGCGCACCACGGGCTCTCAGGAGCCTGCTGTAGATTGTGACGTTTAAAAAATCATTTTACTAGCTGTCTTTCAAGACGAACGTGTTTCTCACTTTCTATGAAACATCCTTATTTTTATTTTTATTTTATTTATTTATTTATTTATTTTTTAATGAGAGACAGAGAGCATGAGAGGGAGGAGGGTCAGAGGGAGAAGCAGACTCCCTGCTGAGCAGGGAGCCCGATGCGGGACTCGATCCCGGGACTCCAGGATCATGACCTGAGCCGAAGGCAGTCGCTTAACCAACTGAGCCACCCAGGCTCCCCCGTCCTTATTTTTAAAAACAGAAGCTTTTTGTCTAGAAATTATAGTTTCTTCTTTTCCCTTTTTCCTTCAAACAGACATTAATGCATCTTCAGGACTTCTCCCACAATCACATCAGAGAACCGCTCTCTGAATTAAAGCCAGCGTCCCCTTCCTTCCCGTCACCTGGCACGCTCGGGATGGCCGCCGAGTGGCGAATGAGGGCTGTTTCCTCAGACTTCCATCAAAAGGAAGCATTATGTGGACATAACCCATATTTGAGGACCCATGTCCGCCAATACTGACCCACGGGTGATCACGTGGGCTCCCCGGCCACGGAAATGGGAAGGGGGCCAGGCCTCGCGCTTGGGTCCTGCATTTCAGTGTAAGTGGCCTTGTGGGGTGGGGTGTCAGGGGCACTGACACTAACTAATCAGCTTTCAAGCATCTATAAAGTTTTGGCTGCCTGGTTGCAGGTTTGTTATTTCACGTGCACAGGGAACGGATGCTTTGATACTCATTGTTGAAAACACAAAATCTGGCAGAGAGAAGAAGGAAACGTCTAGAGCAGCCAAACAACATGGCTGCTGAAGTAAAACCATCTGAGACACGGAGAAGATGTGAGGGCAGAGACGCTCTGAATCCACGGCACTGCGCCGATTACAAACACCGCACCCTTCTTGCGCACAGCCCAGGTCGCGGCGGGAGCCCGAGCATCTGCAACAAAGCAGCGACCCAGAGCAGGGTAGGACGGGTGTGGATCCCCCGAGACTTGTGGGGTGCCTGGAGCCACAGGAAGAAGCTTGGGGGGATCTGTAGGATGACACAATCTGACTTCCGGTCTCTGAGTGTCCTGTGAGCACTGTGGAGGCCCAAGGGAGCCGGGCTCCCCCTGCGGTCCAGGGACGGGCTTCCTGAGACAGAGACGGTGTGGGGCCGCGGAGGCCTCCGGGGATGGATCAGGGGGAATCGGGGAGGACGCAGCACTCTGGGGGGTTTCCAGCCTGGGTTAAATCAGGCCCCAACACAGCAAGTACGCAGAGAGCGTCCTCTGCAAGACGTGGGCTTCCGTTCACTCCTCGAAGCCCACCGTGGTGGAGGGCCTCTGCCCTCTGCCCTGCAGCCGCAGGAGGAAGCCACGGGTCCAAGCTGGCTCGGGGTCTGAGTGCCCCTTCGAGATGACGGTGTCAGAGGCCTGGGGCTCCCGCCCCCAAGAAGCACGTCCTCCTTAAGCCTCTTGTGAGGCTCACGCCTACTCAGTTTCTAGAACCCAAACTCTGAGTTTCTAGAACTCAGTTAGGGTCCACGCTCCAATAAAAGCCTTCAGGAAAAAGCAGGAAACTTTGCAATTTTAAGATAAAAACAAAATCTTGACTGTAGTGTACTGACTCTAGTTTTTCTATCTTTCCTGTATTTACATATTTTATATACTTACTTCCATATTTCCTTACTTTCAACATTTTTTCATTATTCTAAACAGAGAGGCTCAAAGGCTCGCAACTGGGCTCTGATCAGTTAACAGTAACACACGTCGGAAATCAGCGCTGGATTGGAAGCCAGGGCCCGCGGGACTCTGGAATCACTCCCGTGAAGATGCGCAGAGAGCCACCACCCACTAGGGGCCCTCCCCATCCCATCCTCGCCATTAAAGGGCTGGGCTGCGGAGGCCCTGGGGGTCCCTCGGCCTGTGACCTTCCAGAAATTCTTGGCCTCTGATTTTAATTCTCTCTTGGTTAGGTCATCTGAGTCTATAATGTGCACTAGGAATTTGAAGTAGTTGGTAAGTTAATTATGAATATTTATCTTAAAGACAAATGTTTACGGTTCCCAAATCTTCCTACATTTCTTGAGGACAGCGCTATGTCACCCCGTTCACTCAATCACTGTCTGCTAACCATACGTTTGGTGCCAAGTGCCGACTTTACCCTCAAGAAGCTCATAAAACGAAGTGTGGGCGAGCACACACGGGGGTTCTCGGTGGCCTGAGTAATAAGGTGCACACCATCTCCATAGTCCTACCTTCAGGGGATGGCCCCACCACCTGCCATGGAACTGGACGCGTCTGCTTCTATGTTTCAATGTCTGATAAATATTTTTACCAAGTCTTAGGATTATCTTTATTGTCCTTTAGAGGCTTTCCTGGTTGAAGGCATGCTATTCTCTCTCCCCGTGTCACTCAGGAGAACAAAACAACTGCTTTCGGTTGAATTTTTTCCTGAGCAAAAATTTGTTGATGTTCCCAAACTGACAACAACATTTTTAAGACCACTAAAAATAAATAACTGTCCAATGTTTACTCCCAAAGCCTTTGAATCCCTACGGACTTCAGGAAGCCATCCTCACCCCCGTGGGCACGTGACCCAACATCACATAACGGCCCCCCTTAACCCCAGTTCCTTAAAATGACAAAGCCTCAACAGGAGAGAGCACGCCTTTGTTCAAAGATAAGGCAACTGAGAAAGAGACGCTCAGAATCAACACGGAGTCAACGTCCAACCAGAACGAACTCCAACCACACGCCCAAGGCTCATATGCCCTTTGGAAACCGTGGTCCCTTGTGAATAAGCATAATGCGTGTCCACGGGAAACGATTTTGATACTCTACCGTGTGCAGAAGCATCCTGCGTTTGAATCTGATCTCGTTCACTGTCACACCCTCCATGAATGGATCGCATACCCTGGCTTGCATTTCTAAGACTACTTCTGAAATATTTCTGGAGATAACACTGCCTTCCTCTAGGAGCTAAGCCATGCTTGTCGCCATAAACGTAGCTGTGAATTAGAAAAGCCCTGAGGTCCACTATTACTACTACAGACCCGGAGGTAACAGCAGCCGCGGGTCTGAGCTTCCGCACGGTGGACAGCACCCTCAGAGCATGTACCTGCGACCCGTCCAACGCGCTCAAACACGATGCCCTCTGGGTGAAGAGTGACGTGCCCTTCTGGGGCTACTCAACCGGGCAGAGGCCGGGCCAGGAGGAGGGTGACCCGGAGTGTGGGATGGGTCCACTTTGTTTGCTCCCCAAGCAGGGCACGCACCCCCCAGCTGGCTGCCATTCTGAGAGGCAGCCGTCCCCCTCTGAAAGCCTGGCATCCTCCTGGTCCGGGGCTGGAGGGAAGGAGTAAGCAGCGCGCTCCGGGCTCAGCGACAGGACAAACGTGCACCTCGTGGACAGTCCAGGAACAGTTGGACTCTATCCAGGGGTTCAGGAACAGGCTCGCTTTCCTTTTTTTAACAGATGCAATTTAAGGAATGCTTTCCATTCATACAGAGAAAACTTCCTTTCAAACTACTAGCTCCTTTAATTTTACTTTCAATAGTTCGCTCTACGGTGCTACCGCTTGCATATCCATTGTGAGGAATTTAAGAAGGAACACAGGCTTGACAACAGGATACACCGCCCATATATTTTAAAATCGAAACCTGGGCAAACTCTTCCTTCACCGTCATAAAAAATAAGCTTCCAACCTATGACGTGCTTGTAATTTATATTTTATAGCACCAATGACCTTGACTGGATCGCAGATGGGGTTCCCTGTCACTCAACTCCTAACCTAATGTCTGGTGACAGGTGACCCCAGCCACCTCCGTGATAACGGGAGCCGGGCTGTGTGTGGGTGACTGCAGGTGAGGCCGCCAGACTTGGCGCTTCTCCCGGCTTCCTGGGTGCAGCAGCATCAGGGTGTTTCCTGTCCCCGAAACAAGCCACAGAGCCGTGGCCGCCCCACGGCCTTTGAGCTCAAACACGACAGGGTCCATTCTGTAAAACCACAATAGAGTCACGTTCAAATAATGCTCGGAAACCACCTGAAGGCCACACGCACTTCTTAAAGAGGTGAGGGAAAGCAGAGGCGAGGCCGACCGGGTCCTGGAACTCCGGGAGGCTCAGCCCACGAGGGCGCCGCTCTGACAGGCTGCGCGGGAGACCTTCCCCGGGGCCTCGGGAAACCGGCCGCCCTCCCTTCCAGAACGAGGTGAGGGGCAGCGCTCTGAGAGCCCCGCTGAGAATCTCCCGGTCCCCGCGGCCACCCGCCTGCCAGCGTCATCACCGCCCACACGTGACGCGCCATCACTCCACACCCTGAGCACCTGCTGAGCCAGGGGACAGACGCGCTATCGCGAACCTCGCAAGAACCCTGAGATGTGGGGGCACCCCCTCATTCCCTTCGCAGTAACGAGCCGACAGCCCCAGCAGGAGTGGGTGGGGGGCACGCCGGGCTCAGACCCCCGGCCCCAGCAGGAGCGGGTGGGGGGCACGCCGGGCTCAGACCCCCGGCCCCAGCAGGAGCGGG
>NW_028016835.1:0-726 GCF_054177405.1 Leptonychotes weddellii
GCATTGCCAATTAAATCACTTACCCATCAGTCCTCGGCACTGGGTTGTCCCTTGTTTTATTGTTAACTTTTTAAGGTCCATATAGATTAGCCAGTGAGGCTGGCACTGGGTTAGGGAACAAGGAAAGGGAAGTTGAAGATGTATATTTTTATTTTCAAGACCAATAACCTACCTTCCTTTAAATTAAAATAAGCATGAAGTTATCTAGTTAATAGAGTGAGTAATTTTATTGATAAATTAGGACATTTCTTGGTGATATACCTTACACAAGATATGCATAATCTATATGGTATGTATGAGTAAAATGAAGATAAAGTAATATTTTTAGCAGACATGGACCTTTAAAATATTTAATTTCTGATTTATGTGAAGATTTATAGCATAGGCAAATTTTAAATATTATTCCTGCATATTTATGATTCTTTTTCATTAAAACCAGGAAACTCCCTAGGCAGCTGCTTGGTTATTGTTCTAAATTTTATACCTTCTCTCTCTTATCTTCACTCTCCTTTCTCCCTACCTACATGTATGTTTGTGTGTTTGTATCTCTCAGGTGTTGTAAAAATAATCTTGAACATACTACACTATCACTTTAAATTCCCTAGTTGTTGGGCGCCTGGGTGGCTCAGTTGGTTGAGTGACTGCCTTCAGCTCAGGTCATGATCCTGGAGTCCCTGGATCGAGTCCCGCATCGGGCTCCCTGCTCGGCGGGGAGCCTGCTTCTCC
>NW_028016836.1:0-726 GCF_054177405.1 Leptonychotes weddellii
CCAGGGCCAGATGACTTCCCAGGGGAATTTACCAAACATTTCAAGAAGAATTAATACCTATTCTTCTGAAACTGTTCCAAGAAATAGAAATGGAAGGAAAACTTCCAAACTCGTTTTATGAGGCCACCATTACCTTGATCCCCAAACCAAAGACCCCATCAAAAAGGAGAATTACAGACCAATATCCTTGATGAACATGGATGCAAAAATTCTCACCAAAATTCTAGTCAATAAGATCCAACAGTACAAGGATTATTCACCACAGTCAGGTGGGATTTATCCCTGGGCTGTAAGGTTGGTTCAACATTTGCAAATCAATCAATGTGATACAATACATTAATAAAAGAAAGAACAAGAACCATATGATCCTCTCAATAGATGCAGAACAAGCATTTGACAAAGTATAGCATCCTTTCTTGATCAAAACTCTTCAGAGTATAGAGATAGAGGGTACATATCTCAATATCATAAAAGCCATCTATGAAAAACCCACAGTGAATATCATTCTCAATGGGGAAAAACTGAGGGCTTTCCCCCTAAGGTCAGGAACGCGGCAGGGATGTCCACTATCACCACTGCTATTCAACATAGTATTAGAAGTCTTAGTCACAGCAATCAGACAACAAAAAGAAATAAAAGGCATCCGAATCAGTAAAGAAGAAGTCAAACTCTCACTGTTTGCAGATGATAGGATACTTTATGTGGAAAACCCAAAAGACTCCACCC
>NW_028016837.1:0-726 GCF_054177405.1 Leptonychotes weddellii
CGTCACCTCCACAGAAGAGTCGGAAGAGGGCGCCTGGGTGGCTCAGTCGTTAAGCATCTGCCTTCGGCTCAGGTCATGATCCCAGGGTCCTGGGATCGAGTCCCGCATCGGGCTCCCTGCTCAGTGGGGAGCCTGCTTCTCCCTCTCCCACTCCCCCTGCTTGTGTTCCCTCTCTCGCTGTGTCTCTCTCTGTCAAATAAATAAATAAAATCTTTAAAAAAAAAAAAAAAAGTCGGAAGGGGTTCACATTTTTTCCGTCATCTACTTGCTGTGTCGAAAGGGCTACTCTTGTTGCTTACCGATGTCGTGACAGAAATCTCAATACAAGATTAAATATGTAAACATTGGAAAGCAGATAAGTTGGATGAATGGCAGTCATTTTTGTCCCCCTCCTCTCTGGCTTTCCTCACCTGCACTCTGCAGAGTACTTACTGATTTCAAATGTGGAAGAACTGGACTCTGTCCTGAATAGGGTTACTTGTTTGGACTGTTTTTAATGTTTATTTTTATTTAAAATGCTCATTGAGGTGGCAGCTAGCCACAAGTTTATTAAGTCCACTTTATGAATTCACTTTTATCTTTTTTTTTTTTTAGTGAAGAAAGTTAAATTTAAAAAATAAGCATTAGGTGGGGCACCTGGGTTTCTCAGTTGGATAAGCAATCCGACTCGATTTCAGCTCAGGTCGTGATCTCAGGGTCCTGGGATCGAGACCTGCGTCAGTCTCC
>NW_028016839.1:0-726 GCF_054177405.1 Leptonychotes weddellii
AAGTGGCTATCAGATATCTGAGTTGTGAACAACCACAGCATTTACTTAGTTTGAAGTGCACTTAGGAAAGGATATTAGGTGCTCATGGGCTCTTTAGTCGGGGGTGGAGGGTGTTACTCAGCCAGGGCAGTGCTCAAATTTAAAACAGGTTCACTGGAGTTCCTACTGTGGGTCACTGGAGTACCTGATGCTTCTCTGCTACCGCCCCAAAGACTTCTAGAGTATCAGTACTTTCGAGTAGTAGCAATTTTGTGAGACTCTTTACATGTCGTAATGTAAATAGATTGGGTGTCATAAATTGGGTGACATTTACACCCAAGCAAGTTTATCATACCCTCTTAACCTGCCTTCATTGGGCTACTTCCCTCTGCTTAAATGTGTTGCCTACATTCTGAATTTAGGACAAAAGAGAGCTGGACCCCAGCTTCATTTCATCCACTCATATTTTCATTTGTCACTTCAAAGCTACTATTACCTTAATGCTCCTGAACTCAAGTTACTTGCTGGACATCCTCAGTAAAGTGTCTTCAGCCTGTTCTCTCTATTTTGAATAATATATTTTCAACCAGAACTAACATTTAGACTCCTTCAGTGAGGGTGCTGTCAGCACCATCACCAGCCTCTAGCATGATCCACTGTGCTACTAAGTACAATGATAAAAACATTCATCTAAGATGTTAACTAAGGAGGTGGAATGTTCTATGCAGTAAGAGGTAATTAACTTTT
>NW_028016840.1:0-726 GCF_054177405.1 Leptonychotes weddellii
AGGAATGCATCCATTTCTTCCAGGTTATCTAATTTGCCGGCATAGAGTTGCCCATAATATGTTCTTATAATTGTTTGTATTTCTTTGGTGTTGGTTGTGATCTCTCCTCTTTCATTCATGATTTTGTTGATTTGGGTCCTTTCTCTTTTCTTTTTGATAAGTCTGGCCAGGGGTTTATCAATCTTGTTAATTCTTTCAAAGAACCAGCTCCTAGTTTTGTTGATCTGTTCTACTGTTCTTTTGGTTTCTATTTGATTGATTTCTGCTCTGATCTTTATGATTTCTCTTCTCCTGCTGGGTTTAGGCTTTATTTGCTGTTCTTTCTCCAGTTCCTTTAGGTGTAGGGTTATATTGTATATTTGAGACCTTTCTTGTTTCTTGAGAAAGGCTTGTATTGCTATATACTTTCCTCTTAGGACTGCCTTTGCTGCATCCCAAAGATCTTGAACAGTTGTGTTTTCATTTTCATTGGTTTCCATGAATTTTTTTAATTCTTTAATTTCCTGGTTGACCTATTCATTCTTTAGTAGGATGCTCTTTATCCTCCATGTATTTGAGTTCTTTCCAGCTTTCCTCCAGTTTCAAAGCACTGTGGTCCAAATATATGCAGGGAATGATCCCAGGCTTTTGGTATCAGTTGAGACCTGATTTGTGACCCAGGATGTGATCTATTCTGGAGAATGTTCCATGGGCACTAGAGAAGAATGTGTATTCTGTTGCTTTGGG
>NW_028016841.1:0-726 GCF_054177405.1 Leptonychotes weddellii
GGTCAAGCGTCTGCCTTCGGGTCAGGTCATGATCTCAGGGTCCTGGGATCGAGCCCCACGTGGGGCTCCCTGCTCAGCGGGGAGCCTGCTTCTCCCTCAGCCTGACACTCCCCCTGCTTGTGCGCTCTCTTTCACTCTCTCTCCCTCTCAAATAAATAAAATCTATTAAAAAATTTTCTTTAAAAATGGCGTGTACAATAAGAGGAATCCATTACCCCACTAACTAGCGGCCCCAAGGTGGGGTGGCTCTAGTTTGGTGTCTTCAGCAGCTTGATGATGTCCTCAGACATCCCAGTTCCTCTCTTCCATTCAGCCTCCTTAGGGAATGAACTCTGCCCTCAAGCCAGGGCCCCCACAATGGCTGGGAGCTGGAGACCTAGCCTCCAGCACGTGTCGTCACATCCTACAAAAGGGGCATCCTTCCTGTGTGGCTCCTTTGAGGAGGAAGGATACCTCTGCCTGAGGCCACATGTCCTGTCCTAGTCCAGCCCGGCAAGGGGACTGGAACAACCAGAGTTTCTCAAGGACCGCGGCCCACACCAGCAGCAGCCTCCCCTGGGAGCTAGTTGGACACTGTGGGGGCGGCCGGCGCCGAGTCCTAGCAAGCCCTCCCGGTGATTTGATGCACCATGGTGGACAGGTGTGACCCACCGTGTAAGGGGAGACCCCTGAGCTCAGCTGGGCTCTGCTGAGAGGCAGTGAGGACCCTGGGGACAGGTGAGGCCG
>NW_028016842.1:0-726 GCF_054177405.1 Leptonychotes weddellii
ATTTACAATATAGTAGTTGAACGACAACAGCATTGAGCAACAGTGTTCCAGGTGTGGAGGGACCAAGCAAAGGCCCAGATCAGGGAGAAAGTCTGGTATGGGTATACACTGAAAGCCTGAGCCCTTCGGGGCGCCTGGGTGGCTCAGTCAGATAAGCATCTGACTTCGGCTCAGGGTCCTGGGATCAAGCCCCGCGGCGGGCTCCCCGCTCAGTGGGGAGTCTGCCCGTCTCTCTGCCCCTCCTCCCCCGCTCGCTCGCTCTCTCTCAAATAAATAAAATCTTTTAAAAAAATAAATAAATAAAGCCTGAGCCCTTCAGTCTGGACAGGGCAAAGTGTGCGTGGCAGCCGGCCACGAAACAAAGTTTGGTCTTTACCTCAAGGGCAGTGGGAGCGAGGGAACGTTTCAGGCAGCTGGGTGACGAGGTCAGAGGTGCGTTTTATTTTTTATGTATTTATTTTTATTTTTATTTATTTATTTTTAAAGATTTTATTTATTTGAGAGAGAGAGAATGAGAGACAGACAGCACGACAGGAAAGAGGGTCAGAGGCAGAAGCAGACCCCCAGCTGAGCAGGGAGCCCAATGTGGGACTCGATCCCGGGACTCCAGGATCATGACCTGAGCCAAAGGCAGTCGCTTAACCAACTGAGCCACCCAGGCGCCACCCCGAAGGCAGATGCTTAACCAACTGAGCCACCCAGGCGCCCTATTTATTTATTTTTAAA
>NW_028016843.1:0-726 GCF_054177405.1 Leptonychotes weddellii
TTTTTTTTTTAACATTTTATTTATTTATTTGAGAGAAAGAAAGCACAAGCAGGGGGAGGGGCAGAAGGAGAGGGAGAAGCAGACTCCCTGCTGAGCAGGGAGCCCAATGCGGGACTCGATCCCGGGACTCGAGGATCATGACCTGAGCCGAAGGCAGTTGCTTAACCAACTGAGCCACCAGATGCCCTGTATGTTTTTTTTTTTTAACATTTTATTTATTTATTTGAGAGAAAGAAAGCACAAGCAGGGGGAGGGGCAGAAGGAGAGGGAGAAGCAGACTCCCTGCTGAGTGGGGAGCACAAGGTGGGACTCCATCCCAGGACCCCAAGATCATGACCTGAGCCCAAGTTAGACACTTAACCAACTGAACCACCCAGGCACCCCTGCACATGTGTTTTAATATGAACAGACTATGTTTCGGACACACATGCACAGGATTTATTGGTAAGGATTTAGCCGGGCTGCTCACCCACGGGCAAGGTCATTGCATAACTTTGGCACTTCGCTGCCTCCAAACAAACAGATCTATACATTTTTGCTCCATTTCTTAGAAATAAAATCCTTTCTAGGATATGCATTTTCCCAGTTACTTTAGTTTTTCCATCAAAGCCAAGCTTTTCAATCCACTTTCCCATAGGCCCCAGAATATTTTGGGCCCTTATACAATATGGCAGGGTTTAACAGCAGACTAGAGCCAGAGCGACTGGCCTGGAATTATGGCTCTAA
>NW_028016844.1:0-726 GCF_054177405.1 Leptonychotes weddellii
ACATACACTAACATTTAAAATACTTTACAAGTCTAGAGCGTAAAAATCTGAATGTGCTCTTTATAATTACATGTTTTCACTTTCATGAATTTATAAATAGGTTGGCACCTATGAAGTGCATTTATTGAGTCCTGAGCCAGCGCTTTACGCACACTGTCACTAGAACAACACTGCATGCTAGGTTTGCTTGTTTGTTTACTTTTTTTAAGATTTTATTTATTTATTAGAGAGAGAGAGAGTGCATGTACGAGAGAGAGAGAAGCAGACTCCCCCCGAGCAGGGAGCCTGATGCGGGACTCAATCCTAGGACCCCGGGATCATGACCTGAGCCGAAGGCAGACGCTTAACCGACTGAGCCACCCAGGCCCCCCCCTTTTTTTTCTTTAAAATCTGTTTTTATTACTGATCATCTCCAAGTTGGAACACATCATGAACACATTAAAGTATTTTTATGTTTAGTGTTCTATGTAAATATGAAATCAAATCCAGGAAATCTTTAAATTGTGATGGTGACATGATTTATAGATAAATGGTCTCACGAAAGAATGTAAGAGCTGATATGATGGGACATACCAGATGTTTCTAACTCATTCTACAGATGAGGAAACTAAATCCAGGGAGGCACAGTCATTTGCCCAAGATTATAATACTGGCATGAGGCAAAGCTAAGATCATAAAGGTCTCTAGCTATAAAATGTGCCCTTTTTTCATGTTATTTTCAAGGCA
>NW_028016845.1:0-11330 GCF_054177405.1 Leptonychotes weddellii
GCCTGGTGGTGGGTATTGAGGAGGGCACGTTCTGCATGGAGCACTGGGTGTTATGCCCAAACAATGAATCATGGAACACTACATCTAAAACTAATGATGTAATGTATGGGGATTAACATAAGAATAAAAAAAAAAACTAATGATGTACTATATGTTGGCTAACTGAACATAATAAAAAAATAAAAATTAAGAATAAAAATAAAAAAACAATGAAATCCAGTCATTTGCAACAACATGGATGGAGCTAGACAGCATAATGCTAAATTAGATACAGCAGTCAAAGACAAATACCACATAATTTCACCCATATGTGGAATTTAAGAAACAAAACAAAGGAGCAAAGGAAAAAAGAGAGAGAGAGAAACCAAGGAACAGACTCTTAACTACGAATAAGAAACTGATTGTTACTGGAGGGTAGGTGGGTGTGGAGATGGGTGAAATAGGTGATGGGTATTAAAGAGTACACTTATCATGATGAGCACTGAGTAATGTATAGAATTTTTGAATCACTATATTGTACACCTGAAATTAATATAACACTGTATGTTAACTACTCTGGAATTTTTTAAAAAATTGATTTAAAAAATGATGTTAAATAAAAGAAGGCATATAAAGAAGGTCACACATTATATGATTCCATTTATATTAAATATATGGGATAGGTAGTACTTTGACACAAAGCAAATTAGTTGTTGCCAGGAACTGAGGGGAAGGGAGAATAAGAAGTGACTATATAATGAGTATGGATTTTCTTTGTAGAGTGATGGAAATATTTTGGAAATAGAAGCGCTGTTTGCACAACATAGCATATTTACTAAATGCTACTGAATTTTCCACTTTAAAGTGGTTAACTTGATATTATATGAATTTCACTTTCATTTGAAAAATAAAACATCAGAAAAACAAAGTGTAAGAGAAACCCAGTCATCCTAAAGACCTCTCTATGATGTATCCAAATGTTGAAAGATAATGATTTGGAAACAGCAGAAGGGTGGGGGAAGATTTCTGGATTGAGAGTCTAGAAGTCAGGGTTCTGACTCCACTACTAATTAGTTTCATGAGCTGAGGGAAGTCTTATAGCATCTTTGAGTATCAGTTTTTGTATTTTCAAAATGAGAAGTCTCAAATTTGCTGCTTTTATAAAAACATTTCAGAAGAGTCACCCACAAAGAGTTATATAAAAGATGCATACACACAAACATACACACACAACCTTATGGACTTGTTGGGTGAAACAGAATGAGTCAACAAGTGGGAAAGCACTTGATGTTAAAGGGCTAGCTGAATTAAAAATAACCAAATTTCATTCATTTAGAAAGCAATTATTAAGCAACTATTATATGTCAGTATGCTAGACACTGAGGATGCACAGATAAGTAGGACGTTATATTCTCAAAAGCCAACTAGTCTAGTGGGGGAGACAAGTAAACAAATCATTAGAGTGTGATTAAGAAATATGATATAGTAACTGATGGGATGCTGTGGGATCACACAAGTGTATCACCTCATTCAGTCTGGAAAGAATTCTCTTTTCATATGAAGTAATAGAAAGTTAGCCAGTCAAGGGGTGCCTGGCTGGCTCAGTCAGAGGAGTGAGTGACTCTTGATCTCCAGGTCATGAGTTAAAGCCCCACGTTGGGTGTAAAGAATACTTAAATTAAATAAATAAATAAAAAGTTAGCCAGTCAAAATAATGAGTAGGGAATACCTGATCCAAGAAGATGAGGACAACACAAATAGAGTTACAGATGCTTTAAATAAAATAGTATCTGTAGGGGACTTTAAGCAATTCAGTGTTACTGGAGCATAAAGAATAAGACACGGAGTAGAAAATACAAGGCTTATGAAATAAGCAGGGCCAACATCATGAAGGACCTTGTGGGTCTTCAAAGAAGTTTAACTTTATCTTAAGGGCAATAGGTAGCCTTTGAAGGGTTTTAAATTCCCAGAATACCATAATCAGGATTATATTTTAAGATTATTTTGGCAGTGTGGAGGATGAAGTGGGGGGCCAGTTTGGAAGCAGGAACATTAGTTAGGAGGTTATCACAGTAGTTCAGATAGGAAGTGATGAGTGTTTGAATCAAGGCAGTAAAAATAGAAAGAAGTGGATGAATTTCAAATATTAGAACATAAAAACCAGTAAGACTTGCCAATGGACTTGGATCTGACAGGTAAGAGAAGGAGGTGATTCAAGGTTGACTCTGTAGTTTCTAGGTCAAGTTAATGGATAAATAATGGTGCTACCAAGTGAAACTGAAATCTCAAGAGTACAATCTTGTTTTAGGGATAATATGATGCATTCCACCTTAGACATGTTAAGTTTATGGTGCCTGTGGTTTACGTCCAGGTGACAGCTTAGAATTTGTAGCTTGGAGATAAGGATGGGTATACAGATTCAGAAGTGCACAGAATATAAGAGGTAGTTGAAACTTGAAGAGTGGGTGCCTCAGGAGGATATACTAGATGTTCTTTGTAGAATCTTCCATATACAAGATTAAGAATCTTTTATGACTCCTCTCCTTTTGCCCTTACTTTGAAAGAAATCTCCTATAGAAGTGGAAGTGATGTTTTAAGAAAGAACTGAATGGAGTGAAAATGACAACTTAATGAATCATAAATGGAAGACTGTTCTAGATAGGAAGGAAATATAGGCAAGAAAAAAGTAGGTTTAAGTTCTTCTGGTAAAGCTGGACTATAAAGCTGGTCAGCTATTGGCACAGGTATACAAAACCCCAACCAAGGCATTTAGATCTTAATGTTGATCTAGACAATATCGTTCCTACCACTGGCCTGCCATGGCAAGTTGGCACCAGATGCTGCTACCTTGGGGTTCATGCCCGGGATTGTCAATGCAGTGGCCTAGGAACTATATTTGGAAGGCCATATGCAAAGCCTCTCTGCCCTGCCTTCACATGGAGTAAATTCCCTTGGCTGACTTTGAAAGTCTAGAAAGAATATGAAGTAGGTTTTTAATTTTTCTCTGTTTGGACATAAATTAAGATCTTGTTTGTTCAGAATGACTATTGCCCCATTCTGCCAGATACTCCACTGTGTTCTCTGGGGTGTCCAACCTCTATTTATTAGGTTATTTTGTTGGCCAGGGACTCACACTCTGCTTTGTTCTCATTGCTCTGCCACTCCCATGGACTAGCTGCTGAGAAAACCAGACAGTGACCTCTGATTCACTCTTCCACCAATTCTATTCATATCTCTTCATTGTCTTTGGATAACGTGACCAAGCACCTCAAAGCAGATGCCAACAGCCTTGTGTACTACTCTGGAGTGACAAGCTCCTCCCAGGCCCTGGAGACAGGAAATCCAACTGTAAGACCTATCCACCCGGCCCTACCCAGCAATGGCAGTATAGCTGGGGACATGGAGCTCTAAAATACTGGCTCTCATGGACTACTTTGAGCATCAGCAAGGCTGGCTCTGTTTGAAGGCAGAAAAAGAAGCTACATACAAGGGATTTTCAGGGGAACCAAAAGGCCTCCCTATCCCGAAATACCTCCATTCACCCACCTATACTCCAATATGTTTAGAGTCACTCATTTTGGTTAAGGAACTATGCTTCCAAAAATGCCCCAGAGGCAAATTAATATAGGAAAGGGGCCCACAACTAAGTATTACATTACCCAGATTCTAGCTCCATTTTTGCTATATTATCTCGAGCAAGTCTCTTCCCTTTTCTGGGCCTCAATTTCCTCAATATACTTCAAAATTAAGGAATTAGATGAGATCATCTCTAGGGCTCCTTCTGACCACAACATTCTATATTACTTTGACCCAAGTTCAAGCACAAATATTACCTTGAGGAGGCTACCATTTATTTTGCAAGTACTCATTGATCCATTTGTTTGAACTGACTATATATGTCACTGGAGAAAGAGCCAGGGACATGGATAGGTCACATAGATGTCCCAGAGACACAGATACCCTTCATGGAAACAAATCCTGAAAGGACAACTGGAGATTAAATAAGTCTCATCTTCCTTTTTGCTCTGGTTGTCTCATTCCCACCTCACTTTCCTCTACTCCTCACCAATGATAATCTCAGCTGGGAGAAGGTCAAAGCCAGGTAGAAGGTAGAGAGGCATACTTGGGAAGATGAGCATGATCATCCAGGTTGAAGAAGCAAGACAAAATCCTAGATCAACTGTTTTCTAAAGAGGTCCAGATTGGGGCCCCAGATATGGTGACCCCAGAATGCTCTACATTGGAGAAGCAGAAGGTGGCTTTCTCCAAAGGGAAGTGAGGGTGTTTTCAGAGGCTTAGAAATGCAGCCATTATGCAGTCTCTTTTTTTTAGAGAGGAGGGAAAGGTGAGAGCCTAAAATCTCAAATACTCTACCCTAGATAGCCCTGGATAGCCCAGGGAAAGGGTCCTATAATAATAATGGTGGCTAACATTTATAAGCACCTACTATGTGCCAGGTAATAGTCTAGGTGCTTAATATAAATTGAAACAATCTTTAAAACAATCCTAAAAGGCAAGTACTACTATTGTTCTCATTTTTATAGATGAGGACATTGAAGCACAGAAAGGCTAAGTAATTTCCTTAAGGTTATACAGCCAGGAAAGTTTAGGTCCTGGAGATAAACCCAGGCAGTCTGGCTCCAGATGTTATGCTCTTAACCCAATTATAGGAGGTAAGTATCTTTTCCTATGTTACAGGTCAGAGCTGGGAAGATCCTTAGGGACCATCAAATACCATCCCTTTATTTTATACATGAGGGAACTGAGACTGGGAGAAAAAGGAACTTGTCAAATTTCAAAGAGTGAGCAAGTGAAAATATAGCAGAGCTAGAGCCAGAAACCTGGTCTGCTGACTCCCAACCAGTGCTCCTTCTACTACTGCTTCTGATCCTTTGTTAGGTCTCTTAATTGAACTGCCTCCCAGCTGACATTACCAACTTGATCATTCCTAACACTTTATCTAACAAGAATGGAGGGGCAGCCATTTTTGTAGTACCAGTCATTATCTTTTCTTTCCAAAATATAGATGAAACTAGATCTGGCTCCAATCAAGTGTTCTCCAAATGATTAGATCCCTAAATTCTAATATCACCTCTGTGGGGATTACTGATAGAATGCAAAACTAATATTTTCCATCCACAAAGACATCAACACCCCACCATGCCAAGGCCCCAATCTTCTAAGCAGATGAGTGTTCAATGACGTATGAGGACTGTCTTGTGCTCAGACAGATCCATGGATTCAAATCTGAACTTTTTAAGGGTCATTTGTGGGAACCAATACTGAGCCCTGCTGGCAAAATTCTGCCTGATTCTTTGAGAAGTGATGAGTAGAGCTTGTGAAAGTGGAAAATAAGGTTAGGCAGTGGGCTCTGGAGGGAGTGAGGCTAGTCTTGTTTGTAATGCCAACAATGTGAGCTGGCGTGGCAAAGAGATGGACAGCCCAGGATCTCCAAAGGCCCAGGCTACTCTTCTGTTGGTATGGAGTTGTTCATGGCTCACTGACTCAAGTGCTGAATTTCACAAAGCAATCTTCCCCACCCAACTCTCCACTCCAACCTTCCAATGGATGTGGGAAACAAAAGACTCCAGTATAGATGGGAAGTTTTAAAGGCCTCTTGTGAATTGAACCTTCAACCCACATTAGGCAGTCTGTTCATTACCCAATTGTTTTATGGGCCTCTGGGCTGGGCACAAAACACTGAGTCTAGTGAGGTAGGGCAGACCAACCTCTCCCTGACAGTGTGAGATAGGGGTCCAAGAACTTTGGAAGAGTCAAAGAAAACCTTTTACAGGCAGGGGAGGACAGTGTTCCCAAGAGGTTGGTTGATGTCCCAAAGCAGTATTAGTGCCACCTTCTATCACATTCAGATTTTTTATTGCATAGGCTTGATATGAAACCTTCCTATAATAAAAGTGGAAAAAATGGTTGATTCTGAAGTAGCTGTGAGGTGAAATACAAATAATGCTCATCTCATTCACTCACTCAATTATTCATTCATTTATCCAGACAACCACTATTATTTACCTACTATGTGTAAAGTATCCTGTAGAATAGAAATATATAAAGCAGAGGCTCATTTTTTCAAGCTTACAAACTTACATGCACAAGGCTACATGGCCTATACACATCTTCAAATGTCACTATGTTGTACATGGAAAATGCTTTTAAGTAGCATAAATGAGATAAGGAGGCTAGGAAGATAGTGGAGCAAGAGAACCCTAAACTCACCTTGCCCCAAAGATACAACTAGATAATACTCACATCAGCATAAATAACCCAGAAAACAACCTGAAGAATGGCAGAACAAACTCCACAACTAAAGACAGAGAAAAGACCACATCGAAGACAGTAAGAAAGGCAGAGATGCAATGGGGAGTGAAACAGACCATGGCTGTACCCAGGGGGAGGGAGCCTTCAGTGTGGACAAGAGGAAGAAATGGGCTATCACAGGGGACAGCCCACATGGGGAAGATGAATCCCCATAACATTTGGCATTGAAAATGAAAGGAGCCAAATTTCATGAGTTCTTACAACAAGCAGTACTTGCAACCTGGAATTTTAAAAATTAGCAGATTCAGCTCTGGGAGAACCCAGAGGGCATTAGGAAACTGAGTGCCCACTCCTAAAGAGACAGAACAAAAAATAGCCTGGAGATCCAGCATAGAATGCCTGGGACATATGGGAAGGAGAGTAGTTTACTCAGTTAGGAGTGTATCCTGGCGTGGCAAGGAACACTGAAGGACTTCTCCAGGAACAGAGGAGCTGGCAGGCACCTTTTCCCTCCTCTACCCCCAGAACAAAAACATGGTTACCTACAAGAAACAGCACAGTGCTGATAATCACTACCTACTTGTGTACACCACACTAGCCCCCTCTAGCTGGACCTGCCTCAGTCCTGGCAGTGTGGGTCTCCTCCCTAAGAAGACCAGAGCAAACTTTGCCAATACTGCAGCTCTTGACCCATGTGTTTTTTGCACAACCCACCCACTTTATGCACTTTTTACATCTTCTCAGGCTAGGCTGAACCAGGGTTGGTGTTAGTGGCAGGTCTCACGTCACAAGCAGACCAGCATACACCTTGTGAAAACTATGCACCCCAACACATCCAGGGACCAAACACCACCCAAAACAGGAAAAGAAAGCCACTGCAGATGACTGGACTGAAGATAAAAGTGGCCAGGACACAACAGCAGGGTGCTGAAAAGACACTCCCTGAAGCACCAGGCTCTGGTGAATAGGGGACAATGCACTGCAGGCCACCATAGGACTTCTTCATAAGGCCATTACATTAAGCAGGAGACATAGCTGACTTTCCTAACACAGAAACAGACACAGAGAGTTAGACAAAATGAGGAGACAGAGGAATATGTACCAAATGAAAGAACAGGATCAAACCACAGCAAGAGACCTGGGTGAAACAGATATAAGTAATATGCTTGATAGAGAATTTCAAGTAATAATCATAAAGATACTCACTGGACTTGAGAAAAGAGTGGAAGACATCAGTGAGACACTTAACAAAGAGATTTTTAAAAAAGAACCAATCAGAGAAGAACACAATAAATGCAATTAAAATACACAAGATGGAATAAATAGCAAGAGGAAGCAGAGGAACAAGTTAGTGAATTGGAGTAGGTGAGAGAGAAAAAATATGCAAAAGGAGAATAGACAGGGAAATCAGTGACTCCATCAAGGATAAAACCATCCACATTATAAGAATCCCAGAAGAAGAAGAGAGAGAAAAGGGGTCAGAAAAATTATTCAAAGAAATAATAGCTGCAAACTTCCCTAATCTGGGGAAGGAAACAGATATCCACATCCAAAAGGCACAGACATCCCCCAACAAATCAACCCAAGGAGGTCCACACAAAGACACATAATTAAAATGCAAAAAGTGATAAAGAGAGAATTTTTAAGTAGAAAAAGAAAAAAAAAGCAGTTACATACAAGGAAAACCCCATAAGGCTATCAATTTCAGCAGAAATTCCACAAGCCAGAAGAAATGGGCATGATATATTGAAAGTGCTGAAAAGAAAAAATCTGCAACAAAGAATACATTATCCAACAAGGCTATCATTCAGAACAGGAGAGACAAAAAGTTTCTCAGACAAGTACAAGCTAAAGACATACATGACCATTAAAAAAGCCCTACAAGAAAAGTTAAAGGGGATTCTTTGAATGGAAAGAAAAGACTATAAGTAAGAGTAAGAAAGTACGAAACACAAAAGCAATAAAAATAAATATATCTGTAAAACAACAGACAACTGGAATTCACAAAATAAAAGGATGTAAAATATGATACCATCTACCTAAAATATAGGGGGAACTAAAAAATGGGTTCAAAACTAAGCAAAAATTAACTTAATATATACTGCTATATGAAGATGTTATATTCAAACCTAATGGTAACCACAAATCAAAAATGGGTAATACATATGCAAAAAAATAATGAGAAAGGACTCCAAGTATATCACTAAAGAAAGCCAACAAACCATGAAAGAAGCTATGAGAAGAAAGGATCAGAGAAAAACTACAAAAACAACCACAAAAGAAGTACCAAAATGGCTATAAATACATACTAATAAATAATTACTTCAAATGTAAATGGACTAAACGCCCCAATCAAAAACAAAGGGTGACTGAGTGGATTAAAAAAAAGTCCCATTTACATGCTGCCTGCAAGAGACTCATTTCAGAACTAAACACCCTTGCAGTTTGACAGTGAGAGGATGTAGAAACATTTACCATGCAAGGGGATGTCAAAAAGAAGCTGGGGTAGCAGTACTTATATCAGACAAAATAGCCTTTAAAACAAAGGCTGTAACAAGAAACAAAGAATAACACTATATAATACTAAAGGGGACAATCCACAAGAAGATACAATTATAAATATTTATGCACCTAACATGGGAACACCCAAATACATAAAACCACTAAAAACAAAATAAAAGAACTAATCAATAGTAATAGATTAACAGTAAGGAAATTTAACACCACACTTACATGGAAAGACACATGATCCAAACAAAATCAACAAGGAAACAGTGGCATTGAATGACACATTGGACCAGATGAATTTAACAGATATATTTGAGAACATTCTATCCTAAAACAGCTGAATGCACATTCTTTTCAAGTGCACATAGAACATTCTCCAAAATAGATCACCAATTAGGCCACAAAACGAGTATCAACAAATTAAAAAAAAAATTGAAATCATACTGACCACAATGCTATGAAACTGGAAATCAACCACAAGAAAAAACATGGAGAGCACAAATATATGGAATTTAAATAACATGCTATGAAGCAATAAATGGTTCAAACTGGAAATCAAAGAGGAAATAAGAAAATACATGGAGAGAAATGAAGATGAAAACACAACAGTCCAAAGCCTTTACGATGCACCAAAAGCGGTTCTTTTTTTTTTTTTTTTAAGATTTTATTTATTTGACAGAGAGAGGCACAGTGAGAGAGGGAACACAAGCGGGGGGAGTGGGAGAGGGAGAAGCAGGCTTCCCGCTGAGCAGGGAGCCTGATGCAGGGATGATCCCAGGACCCTGAGATCATGACCTGAGCTGATGGCAGATGCTTAATGCCTGAGCCACCCAGGCGCCCCAGGAAAAATGGCTCTAAGAGGGAAATTTATAGCAATACAGCAATACAATATAGCAATACAAGTAAGAAAAATCTCAAATAAACAACCTAACCTTACACATAAATGAGCTAGAAAAAGAAGAGTAAACAAAACCAGAAAACAGAAAGAAGGAAATAATAAAGTTTAGAGCAGAAATCAATGATATAGAAACTAAAAAAACAAAACAAAACAAAACAGGAACAGTTCAATGAAACCAGGAGCTGGTTCTTTGAAAAGATCAACAAAATTAATAAACCATTAGCTAGTCTCATCCAAAAAAAAAAAAAGAGTGAAAAGACTCAAATAAATAAAATAAGAAATGAAAGAGGAGAAATACTGACCAACACCACAGAAATACAAAGGATTATAAGAGAATATTAGGAAAAATTATATGCCAAATATTGGAAAACCTAGAAGAAATGGATAAATTCCTAGAAACACAAAATGACTCCTAACTGAATCAGGAAGAAACAGAACATTTGAACAGACCAATTACCAGCAATGAAATTGAATCACTAGCAGAGGATTGAGAGGAAAGATGGCGGAGTAGGGGACCCTATTTCAACTGGTCCCCAGAATTGAACTGGATATCTACGAGACCACTCTGAGCACCCACAAAATCAGCCTGAGATGTAAGAAGATCGGGATCTCTACAAACAGAATATCACAGGCGGTTGGTTTCGAGGTATGAAGCGGGGAGCAGTGATTCTGCCAGCAGATATTGGAGGATAAACAGCAGTGGGAGGGTGCCTGGACGTGGGGATCCTACACCACCAGTGAGCCACAGCCTCACATGCTGGGAACCGGGCACAGACTTGCAGACTGGTAGCAGTGGGGAAAGGACTTTAGTGCAGCCCACGGGGCAGAAACCCAGAATGGCAGGGTTGAGCCTGCGAACTGGGAGCGGCTGGCGGTTTTAAAAGCACAAAGGGCAGAGACATGCCCCGACCTGGAGGGAGGACTGGGAGCACTGCAGAGAGGCGCACAACCCAGGACGCTGCAGTTTATACCAGCACAGACAGAAACGGAGACAGTGTGGCCTGGAGAGCTCACTGAAGAACAGACTGCGATCTCTCTGCTTTGAGGCAGAGGGTTGGAAATGGTCTCTTCTGCTCTGATTCTCGGAAGAGACGTGGAAAGCCACCAGGGAAAGCCACCAGAGAACAAAAGCCCCCCAAAAGTGGTTCCCACTTAGCCCATCCCCCTCCACAGGGGGCAGGGCAACTCTGCCCAAACAGGGTTGCCTGAGTAACAGCGCAACAGACCCTCCCCCAGAAGATAGGCTGGGAGAACAAGAGGCCAGCAACCCTAAGGTCCCAAGAAAACAGGTGCATCTTGCTTGGGTTCTGGTCAATAATTTGGACTCTATACATTCCCTCAAATACCCATCCACAGAATGACTAGGAGGACGAGCCCCCAAAACAGAAAAGACTCAGAGACTATGACTTATGCTGCAGATTTACAAATGGATGCAGATATAACCAAGATGCTGGAGATGGAATTCAGGGTAGCAATTGTGAAGACAATAGCTAGAATGGAGAAATCAATTAATGACAACATAGAGTCTCTAAGGGCAGAAATGAAAGCTGAATTGGCAGAACTTAAAAATGCTATCAATGAGATCCAATCCAATCTAGATAATCTAACAGCTAGGGTAACTGAGGCAGAAGAACGAATAAGCGACCTGGAAGATAATATAATAGATAAAAAA
>NW_028016846.1:0-726 GCF_054177405.1 Leptonychotes weddellii
CTTCAGGTTCCTTCAGCAGTTGCTTTGGGTGCTGTTTAGAACACACAGGCCATGCTTTTACTGTACTAACCAAGTACTTTAAGGGCCATCTGGCATCCTTAGCAATATGCCATTTTATTGAGGCACTATGGTGGCCATTCTTTCTAGGCACCCAACCTGCTGTACCTACTGAAGGGTCAGTAGCTCATGCTAGACACCTGCGGTAGGACATCAGCTTCCTGATTGGAAGCGTCAGTGCTTCACGAGCTGGGACACGGAAAACAAGGAGGGCTGCTTCAGCCTCTTGCAGATGTCCCCAGATGTCTTTCCACATATCCTGACCCCCCATGGGCTTATTTTATGATTATCCATCCCTCAGTTTCTCATTGTCCAAGCCATAGGATTAATCTCTTTAGAACAGCCCAGCGGTCAGTACAAAGGGTTAATGACCAAGGCTCATGAGTAATCACCAGCCAAACTGCTCTAAGCTCAGCCCACTGGTTGCTGTATTGGCTGCTGTGTAGAGATCCTACCTTGAGGAGCTCTGTGTACATCGTTAGAAGCTGTTGCTCTATGCGGGTATATTGGGCTTCTGCCCTCTTCCGGAGCTGGGACCAAAATCCTGGGCGTACTCTCCCCCTCTGTTGTCTCTGCCACAGTGCCTGACCCATATCTTCCAGAGTGTCTAGACACATCTAACTTAAACACATCTAGCCCTGCTTAGGAGATGTCCAGAGCTTTAATCTG
>NW_028016847.1:0-726 GCF_054177405.1 Leptonychotes weddellii
GAAGGCTACCACAAAAATTGTTTTCTCTTATCTAAAAGAGGGAGATGCAAGCTGTCAGTGCTTAGACCTGGGCATGTTTTGCTTACGTATTTTTGTTTGGCCTGTGAACTATTTCTGAAGGCAATATAACTAGGTACTTGTCACTTCTTTAATGCAGAACAGGCACCTTAGCATTTCTTACCTTACACTAAGTCCACTTTGTTCATTATTAAGTCTCCCTTAGACCACTGGATTTTGGCTACCCATCTTCGGTCTTGTATTTTTCATCTTTGTGATTATTTAAACAAGTTAGAATATCAGTTTAGGCCCTGAGCTCAGAAGGATATGTCTGCATCTTTATTTCTATTCAGGAACAGGGAAAATTCACAAAAGGGAAGATTCTCTAACATGCACACCCATTGGGCTCTTGGCCTAGAAGCTGGCTTGTGTTCAAGGACACTGAAAGGGACATGTGGTGGCAGTTCTCACTAACGCATGACCCAGCTTCATCACAGGCCTTGCTGGCCAGGAAAGACTGAAGAACAGGAGTGACCACAACACTTTGAGGAAGTCTTCAGTGATAGGCATAGCTCACAAGAAATTAGTGACCCAGATTAGGCCTTGGTATACTTTCATGGTCCTCATTTTCTCCTCCCCATGTTCACTTCTTCCCTCACTTGCTCCAGAACTGTTCTTGGCCCAGAGATTGAAAGAGGATAGTCCTGCCCACCTACAGGCTTCCCTAAA
>NW_028016848.1:0-726 GCF_054177405.1 Leptonychotes weddellii
AAAAATGCTTAAGTTTAGATAAGGTGAAATTCTTATTGCCCTGAGACAGCTTTGTGGAATCTTAGTGCTTCATGGAATACAGTTTGAATAACAATGATATAATCTAAACTTTCTGTATTACAGATCAGACATCTGAGTAAGGTACAGAGGATGATAAAATATGAACACCTTTGGCCCCTGATTTCAGAGCTTATGGGTTATGCTTCCATGTGAAGTAATTATAGAATCAGAAGACTGTGATCTGTTATGAAAATAAACAAATCTGTAATAAAAAGGAATGCTTGGTCACGGAGGTAAATTTTTTCAGTTGCGTGCTGCCTTAACCTACTACTCAGAAACCGGTAGCTGCCTAGGATATAATGTATTTATCCCAAATTGTCTCAAAGATGCTTGGCTTTTCCTCCTGTCCAATGCCCTTACATATATAAATATCATGCAATACATGTGTTACTCAACAAGGAGGGATCATCTAAAATATGTAAAATTAGGTTTATCAACAATTCTGGGCTTCAGTCAAAAGACCTGGATTTGGGTCCTGTCTATTCCTCTTCCAGATGTGAAAGCCTCAGCAAACCACTCAAAGATTTGGAGACTCAGTTTCTAATTTATGAAGAAAAGTAAAAGCTCTTTACCAGGACCCAGAATTACCAAGGTGATAAAATCAGAAGGTATGCAAGAGTATACTGTAAATATTAAAAGAAATATGAACATCATTTCTACCCACTC
>NW_028016849.1:0-726 GCF_054177405.1 Leptonychotes weddellii
TGTGAAATGATATAATGACTAGGCTTTGTTTTAAAATACTACAAGAAAAAAGGGAACAAGTAATAGATAAAACAATAAAGGGGAGCCTGGCTGGCTCAGTCAGTGGAACATGCGACTCTTGATCTCAGGGTTGTGAGTTCAAGACCCATGTTGGGCATAGAGATTACTTAATAAAAAAACAGTTTATGTTAACAAACTAAAATTTAAATAAAAATTTGAAAAGAAAAAAAGAATGACAATGGAGGTTAACCGTACTATTCTATTTACATTTGTATATGTTTGTAATTTCCCATTATAAAAAGTTTAAGACTATATTCAGATTAGTAAACCTACAAGTTTACTAAAGATTATTAAGAGATGTATGGGGCATAGTCCTAACTGCTAACCAAGGTCCAGATCAAAACGAATGGCGTCTTTACATTTTGTTTCTTATTTATTTATTTATGTATTTGAGAGAGGGAGAGAGAGAGAGAGCACAAGCCGGGGAGGAAAGGCAGAGCAAGAGGGAGAAGCAGATGCCCCACTGAGCAGGGAGCCCGATGTGGGGCTGGATCCCAGGACACCGGGATCATGACCTGAGCCAAAGGCAGACACTTGACCGACTGAGTCACCCATGCGGCACTTCATTTTGTTTCTTACACTGTTACCAGGTCTGAACCACTGCATTCATTCTTATATTCTTAGTAACACAATATTTGCTAGATACCATCTTTCTAAAAATTGGAA
>NW_028016850.1:0-726 GCF_054177405.1 Leptonychotes weddellii
TACATGTATTTTAGCACAATTTAAAAAATTGGAAAAAGAATGTGAGCTTCTACACTCTGGGCTAATAGAAAACACCAGGTAGTCTCAGGTCTCCTTGCAAATAGAGCACAGTACCACAAGTTTATCTTCTCCCAACTCCCGAGTTCTATTTTGAGTTTTTATTTATACAATTAACGCATTCTTCATTAGATGGTTCTCCATCTCTGTGGTTAAAGTTTTTCATTTTTATTGTTGGTTTTTTCCTTTTCTGACAATGGATATGTTTATAAGAGAACAGCAGAGAAAGCAGAAGTACTGGTTTAACTTGCTTCAAAGCATATTTGTGTTGAGTGAGCAGATAAATTTGAACTTTGATGTCATAGGTAATTTTCATTCTGAAGGTAATTACAGACAATCTGTATCCAAAACTAAGTAGGGAAAAAAAAAAGTCAAAGCATTTATGTAACAGAAATTTTGTCTTTTCTTCCTTTTTTTTTTTTTTGGTTTGGTGGTGGCTGTTATTGCTAATAAAAATTGCTAATAAAAAGTTGTGGAATAAGAAAATTTTTTACTTAAGATTTCTACTTTTTTTATACTCCAATTTCTTATATTAATGCTAGTTATTTTCCTTATATACTGCCACGTTGGGGTTTTTAGGACACCAGTACATTTTTCTCAAAGCCTCAAATTAACATGAACTAATGAAACTGTTATTAAGTTCCATTTCTATCTTTAGAGAAAGGTTTT
>NW_028016851.1:0-726 GCF_054177405.1 Leptonychotes weddellii
TTTAGCGCAGGTGGACCCATTTTGGACACCTGCACTCCGGAACTATAATCAATCTGTGTTGTTCCGAGCGACCGAATTTGCGGTAATTTTCAGGGCAGCCATAGGAAAAGAAAACGCCAGCATCCGTGCCTCACATCCCCAACACATCCGGTCGAGTATTAGGTAGAATTATCGCAAATGCCACGTCCAGTGTCTAGAACATGCAGGAAGCACACAGACAGAGGTAAAACCAGACGGTTTCCCAGAAAGTCCTTCCCCACAGCTTTAAAATGCACTGAGCACAGGGCGCCTGGGTGGCTCAGTCGTTAAGCGTCTACCTTCGGCTCAGGTCATGATCCCAGGGTCCTGGGATCGAGTCCCGCATCGGGCTCCCTGCTTGGCAGGGAGCCTGCTTCTCCCTCTCCCACTCCCCCTACTTGTGTTACTGCTCTTGCTATCTCTCTGTTAAATAAATAAATAAAATCTTTAAAAAAAAAAATGCACTGAGCACAGCTGAACACCACAGGAATAATAACCATGGGATGTCCGGCTGGAAACAAGGGAGAGAATGGATGTTCAACTCCTTGAAAATACCTTTTCAGACTTTAGAAAAAAGAATGAAATAAAGAGTGAGATGAAGAAAGGTGAAGGACAACGCAGATACATAGCAAGGAGAGAAAGCATGAATACGAGGCATGGTTAACAAAGGATGCAAATGCCATCGAAACTTAAAAAATGGATTGCCGG
>NW_028016852.1:0-726 GCF_054177405.1 Leptonychotes weddellii
GATGGATCTAAATCCGGTTCATTTCCCTCCGTGGCTGAGCAGATTCTTTTGCATGATCCTGCCACTTCTTAGCTACCCGCATCCTCGTGGGTTATCATCAAGCTGCCTGGCTTGCCTGTCAGTGGGCTTCTGAGTAAAAAGCCCTAAAGTCAGAAGGACTTTTGTGACTTGTTTCTGCCCAGACCTGAAATGACAGGAGGACCCTGAGTGAGCCACATCACATCTGTGCCTGTTTCCTTATCTTGGTGAAGACAAGTTGCCAAAGAATTATGTGGACAGATGCGACGTCTTGCCATAGCTCTGGCTGCCTCTACATCTAAGAGTATAAGGACAGAAGCTCTTGTTCCCATCATTGGGCTTGTTTGGGACTGAATAACTACCCCCTTCTGACCTTGTATTGCTCCATTAATGTGTGTTAAGTTTTGCCATGGGAATTCTGCACTCTGCAATACCTCAGGATATCCTAGGTCTGCAATAGGGAGGTCACCCCAAGGAGTGGAGAAGGAGGACTCTCTCCTGCAGGGTGAAGTCATTCCCAGGGTCTGTCATCTTGGGAACAGATGGATCCTAAGATGGGAAGAGCTCCAGCCAGGTGTTGGCCATGCAGAGGGTGAGATATTTCCATAGCCACTCCACTCTGGGATAGCTGCAAGCAGGAGATGACTTTTCTAAGATTACTGAACAAGGTTTGGAAAAGCCCTGGGGTCAAACTTAGGGCTTGGTCTG
>NW_028016853.1:0-726 GCF_054177405.1 Leptonychotes weddellii
AGCAGCCAGACCGTGGGGGCCTGCGTGCCCTGCCACTCACCAGCCCCGTGATGGTGCACAAGGGCCCTAAAATCGGACCGCCCGGCTTCCCCCTCTGTAGAATGGAGAGAGTAGCAGTACCTACGACAGAATGGCTGCCAGGAACAAAGGAGTTCAGCGAACATACGGCTAGAATGTCAGTAAGTGTGAGGCACTGAAAAGACAGCCTGCCTGCAGACGAGGTCCCAAAGCGGAGCAGAGAGGAGGATGGGAAGTAGCACCCATTAAGTTCCTCGTGCGCCTTAGACACTCTACCCAGCACTTTACACTTACTTTCTCATCTAATTTCCTAATAATGCTGTAATAAAGAAGCACGATTACCTAATTGAAGATAGTATTATTTTGGGATTTCAAACTTCAGAGAAAACCCCAATTACTCAATTCTACAAAACCAGAGAATGATAAGGCCGTTAGAATATGGCATATAAGCACTTGTGATATTAGCAATTGGTTGAGTATGGTATCCAAACGCACTCACCTTGGGTCCTGAGCTTTGCATAAAGGAGCCGGGCTATTGGATACAAACTCCCACCAGAATGTCTATCATTTCAACACTGCCCTAACTGGGTACAATGGCAGTGTGAAGTCATCCTGAGGTCTTAAATGGCACCATGCCTGTGATTTTGAACATTTCTCACTTACTTATGGAGGAACTTGCAACCCTAAAATTTTCATCTGTACCTTACA
>NW_028016854.1:0-726 GCF_054177405.1 Leptonychotes weddellii
TTTTCTCAATAAATAAGCCACAGAGACCAACTAGGGATGGAGGTGCTGCCTCTGGGGTAAAAGAGACACAAGAAGGAAATAGTGAATTGAATCCACGGTAGTACCAGACTAGTAAGAAAAACCATATGAGGGGCGCCTGGGTGGCTCAGTCGTTAAGCGTCTGCCTTCGGCTCAGGTCGTGATCCCAGGGTCCTGGGATTGAGCCCCACATCGGGCTCCCTGCTCAGTGGGAAGCCTGCTTCTCCCTCTCCCACTCCCCCTGTTTGTGTCCCCTCTCTCGCTGTGTCTCTCTCTATCAAATAAATAAATAAAATCTTAAAAAGAAAAAACCCATATGATCATCTCAGCAGATGGAGAAGAAACCATTTGACAAAATTTGACATCCATTCACGGAAAAGAAAAAAAATCTCAGTGAGCTAGGAATAGAAGAGAACTTCCCTAAACTAATAAAGGGTATCTGTGAAAACCCTACACCTAACCTCACACTTGCCAGTGAGACAGTGTGTGCTTTTTAAAAATCAGAAACAAGGGGCGCCTGGGTGGCTCAGTTGGTTAAGCGACTGCCTTCGGCTCAGGTCATGATCCTGGAGTCCCGGGATCGAGTCCCGCATCAGGCTCTCTGCTCGGCAGGGAGTCTGCTTCTCCCTCTGACCCTCCTCCCTCTCATGCTCTCTGTCTCTCATTCTCTCTCTCAAATAAATAAATAAAATCTTTAAAAAAAAAAAA
>NW_028016855.1:0-726 GCF_054177405.1 Leptonychotes weddellii
CTGAGAACTCAGGACCCGGCTCCTCAGTGAGCCCCCAGAGAAAAGCAGTCAGTCACTCCCGTCTCCCTGGTGTCCGGCAGCACTCCGTGCTCACCCAGCCTGAGACCGAGTGTTTCTATCTCTGGCACCCTGTGTGGAGTCTCCAAACCCAGCAGATCCCTGCAGTACGCTCCTGCGCTGCTCCTCTAGGGGGAGGAAGTTCTTGAACCTGAGAGCATCCCTAGGAACTAGTCTCCATCGCAGAGTCTGTATCCCAGACTCCCCTCTCTATGACAGCAAGACTGTAAGTCATGGACATTTAAAAATTTGGATGTCCTGGCTGAGCAAAGTTGGAAGTCCTAGTTCTCGCATTGACCGCACAAACTTTTCTAATGAGAAAACCATCTCTAAACTTGAATACTCAAATTTTAGTATTCGATACTAATAGAAGAGCAATAAAAATTTTAATGCTTATATTGCACAACAAATACTAGATCTTAAGTCTATGTTTTAGAATATTAGTAGCAGAGTAAGTTAAAAAAGGAACCTCCTGTTCTGAAAGCTACAACAGAATATCTGTTACTAAAAATGTCTGAAATAGTTTTACTCAACTATGTTTTTAAAAAGTAAAAACTTAGCATTATAAAATAAATGTCATTACAAAACATTTAATATGAATATTAAACTTGTCTAATGGAATCCTTAAGTCTAATGAATGTTCTAGCAAACATGTTACTTGGCTAGGCA
>NW_028016856.1:0-11330 GCF_054177405.1 Leptonychotes weddellii
TTTATAAAATTTTAAATGATGGTCTTCTCAGGGTCCAACATTTTTATTGCAATTGGGTAAAGCAAGGATTATCTTACCAGTGTAATATAAACTTGCTTGCTACTCGTTTCAGTTATCTATTTCTGTGTAAGAAACTACCCCCAATGCATAGCAGCTTAAAACAATAGCCTTTTTATTTCTTCGGATTCTGTGGACCAGAAATTCCATGAGGTCCTAGCAAGGACAGCTTGTCTCTGCTCAGTGGTCAGTTGAGAGAGCTCAAATAAGGGCTGGCTGGGATGGCCTGACTATAATTCTTGTTTTCAGTGGGGTGTAATGGTTTTCTTTAACACTATCTTTTCATGTGACTAGCTTGGATTTCCTTATAGCATGGTGGTCTCAAAGTAGTTGAACTTCTTACATAAGTGGTTGGCTTAACCCAAGCGAAAACAGAAGTTATCAAGCCTCTTAAAGTTTATTCCCCTATGAAAGAGAGAAATAATCCTTGACATTTGGGAACTGGCCAGGCACTATCAGCTAAACCTTGGTCTTGCTAGCAACTATCCTCTACTCACTGATAGGCTGTCTTTTTTTCCTATTAAATATAAACATTTTCACTGAAGACTGACATCAGACAAAGTCATCCCCAATCATAGAATTACCCCTGCTTCCTGACAGCACCCGTTCCAGAGCCAAGCCCCACTTCCTTGAAGTCTTTAAAATCACCTACCACAGACCCAATCTCTCTACACCCTCTTACTGAGACACTCCATGGCTCCTCCTGGTGTGCATTCTCTCTCATTGCAGCTAGTCAATAAATCCGATTTCATTTGACTGCGGGTGTGTTCCTGGTAGACTTTGTCTAGGGGCAATCTGCACTCTCATCGGGCAGTGTCACTTCCATTGCATTATATTGGTCAAGGCAAGTCACAAAGCCACCTAACTGCAAGGAGAGGGGAAATAGACTCCTTCTGGTGGGTGGGGCAGAATATGCATGCAAGGGACTGGTGTGCCCATCTTTGGCAACAGAACTGTAGCATGCTCACTCATACTTTACAGAGAGCAGTTAAAGTTTACTTGGAAAATGAATTGGCAGGAACAAGGCTACTTTCCTTCCCCAGCTCCCTCTGTCCCTCCTGGACACCGCCAACTGCAAGGCTGTTGTATATAAGAGAATTCAGCCATGGTGAGGTGTAGCACAGAGGGAAAGCTGACAAAGCAGGGTGTGGGAGCTCAGTCCTTTATATGTGTCCGTCCCTGGTTCATCTCTCTCCTGCCCTCCTCCCCGGGGCGGAGAGTGGACCCTTTCCGACAATTCCCCTTGTTGCTGCCTTTAGTCTTGATATATACATATATTCAGACATAACGAATCACCCTAGTGTTAACTGTGGTAATCTATTTGTGCAAGATTATGGGTGTTTTCTCCTTTTTGCTCATCTGTATTTTTCTACGAGGAGTGTGTGTTGCTTTTGTAATATGACCAAAAAAAACAAGTAAGTCTCTTTCTAATTACAAACAAAAGAGGGGGTTCCCTTCCCTTAGGAAAGACTTTCCCCATGAGCCTTAAATTTCTCATTACTTTCTGTTTAACCTTGCCAGTGAGTGTTTAGAATGTAGCATGGGATGAGATAGAGTAGTGTGGTTTTTAATGTAAATACTTAATGACTTTTTCCAATACTTTTCAGACACGTGATCAGAGAGCAGGTCCAATAAAGAAGCGAGGCATTGCCTGACCTAGTAATCAATTTAGTTAGTGAGCAACTTGAGGAAGAAAAGGGATGAATTCCTTGGCAGGCAGCAATTGCATAGATAATACTCTGGAGCCTCAGAAAACAGCGTTGTAGGAGTTGTCTGTGGAAGCAAGGTAAAAATGAGGTCATCTTATAATACGATACTTCAGGCAGTTCACCATGGACAGAGTTCTCTAAAGCCCCAACTCAAAACGAATTCTACTGGAAGCAAGAGGTGTCCTGCTTCTACTGCTGAGTGTCTTTTCCTAGCACATGACCATTGAATCTGAAGGTGACAAAATGAGAACAGAGGAGAGATTAGTATATGTCCTGTAAGCATAATAAAAGGGGGGGTCATGCCTGCCTCCTCTCAAGCACCTTGCTTTTTA
Organism: Leptonychotes weddellii; assembly: GCF_054177405.1. Classification (NCBI taxonomy): domain Eukaryota; kingdom Metazoa; phylum Chordata; class Mammalia; order Carnivora; family Phocidae; genus Leptonychotes; species Leptonychotes weddellii. The sequence continues at coordinate 2,099 of NW_028016856.1, forward strand.
TTTACTTTGTTTCTCATTCGCTTTTTCATTTGTAGGTAAAGAGGTTGAATGGAGGGTATAAATGCTAAGGACGGAGGTTTCTTAATTTAGGAACTCACATTAAGCACCGACTGCATACCTCACGCTGTGCCGTGCACTTTCCTATTGGTAGACACTATTTACGATAAGCAATAACAACCATTCTTGATACCTATTATGTGCTAGGGTTAGGCTGTGCCCATTGAGACACTTGGGCCTTAAAACCACCCTGCAAGGTTCAGGCCAGTCCTGCGACCTCTTCTTTACGGCTGAAGTAACTGATACTCAGGAAGTTGAAGTGATTTACCGAAAGCCGCGCAGCGAATACAAATCCATTATAGGAAATTAAACACAGGGTCTCCTGACTCTCAGTTCTGAGGTATCTCCATTAACTTCATTGTGGCACTTCCTTGATTTTGATCATTAAATCTGCTATTTTGCTCTGAGCAAGTGATTTTTTTGCTATTTTCCTTTTGATTTCATACTTGGGAGCCAATCTTTTACTGGTGCAAATGTGATAAAAAAGATTATAATGATTCTAACAAGCTCCTTCTATAATGTTCTTAAATTTTCCCTCATCCTACATAGATCTACTAAGTATCTGGCTTCACGCAAACATATGCAGTGATTCTCTCTCACAGTGTTTTTACTACTTATTGAATTTTCTCTTCTTGGTCCTTGGGGCCCATATTATAAGAGCGCATCCACAGGGTGGATTTGTTAATGGGAGCAAAACCCCCGAAGGTCTGAAGAGCCAAGCGAGCGTTCTCTATCAGCCTGACATTTTTTTTTTTTACTCCTGGAATTCTCTTCCATGAGTGATGCAATTTGAAACAAATTCCCTCATAGTGAGATACCTAGGGAAGCTCAGTGGAGAGCAACAAAAATGATGAAATGTTTTCAAAATAAGACCCTTGAGGAAGAGGTAAGAAACCAAACCTGTTCAGCCTTGTGTCAAGAAGACTTAAGGGAGAAATAACTATAAATATGTGTGTTAATGTAGTGGACAAAGTAGAAGGCAGTTTGTCTCATTAAAAAGGAGGGCAAAGGAACTAGGAAGGGAGCTGAGTTACAGTAAGGAAAATTTAGTTTAAAATAGGATATTAATACATACTGACGTAGCTTACTGAAAATTCCATTTCTACTCATTATCACCGCAGTGGTTCCCCGGGACATGTATTTACCCCATATATGCACACTTTTGTATTGGGGTGACGATGGCAGAACACAGTTAGGAGCGGGTGGGGCATGGAGAAGGGGATTCTTGTATTAACGGACAACCATAGTCTTGTTTTGTACCAAGCTTGAACAACCAAGCGGGGGTCAGTGTTTGATTGGTTTGTGACTCCTCTTTGATAGTTACAGAGCGATTTCATCTATATGAAAATGTATTGTGTTTCTGGCATAATAATAATAATAATAATAAACATTTACTGAACACTTCTGAGTGCCAGGCATTGTGCTAATAAGTGCCTCACATGCCTGTAAGGTAAGATTAATTGGGCACTGGTTTCCTCATCTGAGAAGTGTGTTTGATAGTCATGGTGGATCTGAGGGCGTTATAAGTATTTAGCCAATGGAAGCCAGGTATGCTCTAGGTCCTACAGTGCATGGGGCAGTTTCCTGAAGTTAGCCAGCTCAAAATGCCAATAGAATTGCTCTTGAGAACATTTTAGCTCTAAAGAATCCCCCAAGTTTCTCAGAAGCTCCCCAGCACAGCTTCAGTGTGACATGAAGCTCTTTCCTGTATGATGGGGTGTTCAGATTCTTCCACCAGTGGCAGTAACAAAGGCCTAAAGGCAGTGGAGGGTGATTATCGAAGCTGAAGGGGCCTGGGTTTTATATATGGAGCCCAGGGATTCTCAGACCTGACAGACCTCAAGAATCTGCTGGAAACCTTTGAAAGCTACAGATTTCATGGGTACAGAGTTCCTGGGAACCAGCCCTGGAAATTCTGACTTCGTAGGTCTGAGGTGGATAGATAGCCCAGGACAATTTTGTTGTCACTATTCCACAAGTGATTCTAATGGCTAGCCATGGGCCCCACCACCCTAGTCCAGCCTATCCATTTACAAATGAGGGTTGTGAGTGCTCGAGGATGCAGAGCTGGGCTTTGCACCCAGGTCTCCTGCTTACCCCTCTCGCACTCCAAGCTCTGCTCATTGCTTGCTGCCACTGCTTAGTGTTGGGTCTTCATAAAGGAAGAAAAAGAGAAAGCGAAAAAGGGACATCCTGAATTTCTACGATAAATTAATGGTTGCATGCAAGTCCCTCCCTCCCCATGGACCGTCATTGGGCATTTGCTGTGCGTTTGAATTACAGGCCATTATGCTTTATGATGATTAGTGAAGGCCCAAGATTGATCATGAGCACAGGTGGAGTTTGTAATCACCCAGATAATCAGGGAAGCTCTCTAAATAAAGGCTGTAGCTCGAGTACTTAATTACTAGGTGGGCTTGCAACTGTCAGGGATTAAAATAAAGTTTATTTTTTTTAAGGGGTTGAGATGATGTCAGGAAGGAGAAGAGTCAAAGGAGCCCTTTCAGCTGGGGAGTCAAAGTGATCTCTCAGTAGGCGAAGCCCAGAGGAGGTTGTTTGAATTTTACCCAGCACCTACTGAGCTCCAGAGTCACTGAGGAGTGAGCGCTGGTTGAATAGGTGACAGAGTCCGATTGTATAGGGTGTATGTGTGTGTGTGTGTGTGTGTGACAACTTCCAATACTAGAGGTTGGGGGAAGTGTTCAGCTCATTCAGAAATAAGTTAAACAGAAACCCAGCAAGAAGTTAAACAACCTGCTTAGGTCAGGGGCACAGCTGGGATTTGAACCACAGCTGTCTGACCACCAAGCCTGAACTCAGACCTGCCGCTCTTCCTGCTCACACAGGGAAGGTTGCCTCAAGCCAGGGCAGAACCAAGAAAGAGCCCGTCCAGGGGTCAGAAGCTACACGCCAATCTGAAGGTCATTTGTCCTAGCCCCAGGCTTAGAACTCCATCTTCTATTTTCATTGTTCGGACTTAAATTCTGGCCTAAGTCTGTTTGCTTTCGGAATTGTGTCCACCTGATCACCCCACCCCCCCACGCCCATCCCCGGCTTAGCAGGGGTTCTGAGCAGGGGTGGGCTGGTACTCATCCCAGCATGAGCCTGGGCCTGGTACCTGATCTACAGCTTCCAGTCTGGCCTCAGCATCCTCGTCGGGACTCTTGAATCGCACCTACTCACCTGCAACTTCTATTAACCTCTTGATTTGGAACCATTCTTCAGTTAGACCCATTCTGCAATGCCCTGCTTTATGGGACAGAGAGAAAGAGGAGATTCGGTGGGGAGGTTGTTTGGGAGTGCCATGTGACCTAAGCAGGGCAAGTCAGGGCTGCGTGGAGGGTTCCCATGAGAGCAGATTTGTCTTTTTTGGGACATGCTCCAGGGCGGGCAGCCGGCCCATGGAGCAGCACTCACGGCCTCTGGAGAGGATGGCATTTGGATGGAAGACATGACAAAACAGGCAGATTTTTGCCTTTGAGTCCCAAAGACCTTGGGCCTGAGGGAAATCAGTAGCAAAAGTGAGTTGTCCAGCTTCCCACTTCTGGAGCCTACGCTGAGGGGACATGGAAGGAAAGGAAGAGAGAGACTCACTTTGGGGGCTAAGCCTTACAGCTGGGGAAGGGGGTGGCTTCCATAACCCCAGTTAGGTTTGGAGAAAAAGCCTTTAGTGCAGGGTCCACAGTTCCTGTAGAGATTTAGGAGGTTTTAGTCCCCAGGACAGAGGTGACTGCTCTGGATGTCCAGTAGGTGGTCCAGAGACAGCCCCACTCACCAAGCCCACCAAGCCCCACATGGCATGGCACCAACAGGGCCATCTCCCTGCACCAAAGAGGAGGATATCAGAGGCAGAGGGTTCTAGCCTCACAAAGGTCCCCGGACACCAGCGTGATGTTGGAGCAGCAAGACCTCCTGCTTCCCAGAAGAAGGCAGGGAATATTAGAAACAGCTGGATCCAAAGGGGCCTCGAGATCGAGAACAAGGGCTGAGGCTGCATTGAGCAGTGTAGACAGAGGACAGGTGTAGACTGAGGATAGGAGCCTGGTTGAGTAGTAGAGATAGGTGTAGACTGAGGCTAGGATCATATCCTGAGGCCAGTATGGGCAGGTCATGAGTGAGGTCCCGCCAGCCTCTTGAGAGTTTGCAGCAATAACCTCTCGCCCTGCATCAGCCCCCTGAAACAGACACGACCCTGCGGCGGAGGAAAGGGAGGGGAGTCTGGAGCATGAACTGAATGAGATTTCTTGTTAAAGTAACTAAGAGGATTCCAAAAAGTTACAAAGTTAAAGTTCTACTTTTTTACTTTTGTTTTTTGCAAACACAAACTTCTGAACAGAGAAGCCTTGCCCTTTCATTGTTCCTGGCCTTTCTTCACCGCCCCCCCCACCCCCGGAGCCCTTTTTGACTTCTGGGGCCAGGGAAGCAGAGAGACAGATTCTCTGGATTCACATCCAGCACCTTCCTCTTCTCCCATGTCTTTGAGTGCTTCCCTGCCCAGAGGCAGACGGCTGCCTCTGACAGCCCAACTTCCTCCTTTTGTGGGCTGCTAGGATTTAATCTCTGCAAGATTAGCTTTATTATGATCAGTCTGATTTATCTGGTGCGATCTCAGTATGCGTGCTCGCTGAAAGGTACGGTCTATTAGGGGACGTTGTTCCAGCGGTAGGAGGAGAGCAAGGACATGGCTGCTTTGGGTTGTCCCCATAGCTTAGCGTTTGACTGATAGGTGTGTAAACAAGAAAAATACTGTGGCTGGATCCCCGTGCTTCTGAGGAGTCCGATGACCTACAAGATGCTGTGCCGTCAGTTGCACAAATACAGTCAAATTAATTGATATCTTATAATTGATATCAATTTAATTAATTAATGGTTCAAATCTGTGGAGCACCCATTATGTGCTAGGTTCTGTAACAGAACACTAATGCCCTAGAATAATTTTATATATGTGTATGTGTATATATATATAAAATATACATACATATATATGTCAGAATCCATATAATTTCAAATCCAGAAAATATATATATTTTCTATCAGAGGAAGTTTCTTGAAGCAGCTCTCCAGATCAGCTCTATTTTTAGATTCTGACTTGTGCTTATTTCTCTCCAATTTAACCATACGAGTCTGCAATATAGGGATCTAATAGTTTTCTTCCCCTGGTTGCTTTTAATCCTGCCTTTAAAATGTATTAATAATTGCTTATCATTTATTAACAGTAATCTGTGTGTATTCTGAATGTGGCACTTATCAACATTATCTCCTATAAACCTCATAAAAAACTAGTGAGGTAGAAATGATCATTTCAGGACTACCCACTAAGAAAGTGATTCTCAGTGAGGTTACTTTGCCTAAAGTAACAGAGGAGGTAGACAGGACTTGAACCTTGACCGGCTTCACTCCATGTCCCCCGCTATACAGAAATGCATGGAGCCCTTACTCTGTGTCCAGCACTGTGCCAGGGGATCCCACTCCCACCATCTCCTTAGTCCTCACCAGAGCCCTTTGAGGCGACTCCAGTTTTACAGATGGAGAAACTGAGGCTCAGAGAGGGTGATAACTTACCCAAGGCTGGAGAGCAGTAGTGGACTTTGAACCTTGGTCTGTCTGATTTCAGTAGCACCTCTGTTATATCTACTAGTGTACATTTAACTAATTATATCCAGGTGGAAGGGAAGAAGAAATTAACATTTATTGAGTGTCTTTTTTTGTACCAGGGCATCTACTGCTCTTTTCTGAAACAGCTCTATTAGGTGGAAATTATCCCTACTTACTGATAGAGCAGGCTCGCTGGGCAGGTGATTTTTTACTCACTGTCACAGAGCAAGTTAAGTGTGAGCTTGATACTTTGGTCTATTTTTCCCCATTACATCATTTTACTTCCCAAAGAAATAAAAATTCACGTCCAAAAATCATTTTGTGCATTCATTAGGTTTAATTCCTGGAGAAATTAAACAAAATTAAGCAAAGAAAAACACCCATGGCTAGTGGTGGGGGTCAATTCACTTAACTCATTGAACGACTGGTACCTCCCCTTGTGTTTCCAAGCATCTTTTAGGTCACAAACATGAGTGAGTTGTGACGCTTCTAGTTCTTGTTGGGTTTACTTAAAGAAGTGATTTTTTTATGGTGTAGATCATGGAGATAGATTGTCTCTTGTGCGTGGGACATATCCTACTGCCCATGGTTTGAAAATGCTGTTATGTAGGCTTATCGTGTGCCTAAATGGATAGTGAAAATGATTTTTATGATAGGAGCATCATTGTAACTTATGAGGAAATACAAAATAAGGGACTGCTCTGTGTGGTAAAAATAAGTCATGGATAAAAATGAAAGACATAATCCAGACAGAGTGTGAGAAAGATTGAAAGTGTAGAAAATATCCTGTGGGGACAGAGAGCATTGGACCCAAACACAGGGGGCAGGAGCCCGAACTTCATGTGTGAGTGTCGTGTGTCTGAAGGGCACTGTCCAGCAATTTCTCGTGATCCACCTGCAGGAGTCATTCCTCCCACTAAAAATTAGTATGCAAATTCTGCTGTTACAGCATTGAAGGTTAGGCTACCTAGTAGAATGTTAGGAATCATGAATAAAGCCCTGAGGTTCTAGGAGCCCAGGGGCATTTAGGAAAGTCACAAGTTTTCGTAAGCCTTTGAAGATCCTATTAAAAAAAGTTATGCCTTGTGATCCAGAGAAATAAAAGCTTAAAAAACGTAGTCTGTTTTATTTATTTTTCCTTTTTTTTTTTTTTTTTAAAGGAAAAGCCTATACTTAGTGACTTTAATCAAATGTATTCTTTTTATTTGTTGCTTTCTTTTATTGGCTTCTGGAACAAGCAGAAGAAGTGTGTGTGTGTGTGTGTTGGTGGGGAGTGGGAAGACTTGATGTTATTACCACAATAAATATTACAGTGCAAAATCCCACCAGACCATTTCCTCTAGCGATAGCTGTTTGAGAGTGTACTAAGACTTGGTGTCTGTGAATTCATGCCTTGTGTATGTTATTATAAAATGAACATTGAGACAATACATTGTCTTAATGGGTCTGGAATTGGCAGTGAGTAAGAGAGTCAGGCTAAGCAAGGGGGCCAGCTACAGTAGTAGCCGAGGGACTGGGAGCTGCAGTCTGTCAGGAGCCCATCTTGCGTCTTTATACTGTGTGTTACCCAAGCAAAAGAGATCCCTGGCATTTGGTCGTCATTTAGATGGTCCTGCCCTGGCTCTTTTCCAGCTGTGTCCTTCCCTGCTAGGCACAGAGCTTGAGAGGCAAGGGGATGTGCTTCCCCAGAGTCCATACCTGTCCCTTCTAGACCATACTTCAACAACCTGGTACCTGGAATTCCTTGCCCAAATAGTCCATCCCCACTTCTAGGGTCTTCCGAGAATCCATCCTCCTGAGGGGAGGTCACTCTGCAGACAGGAATCCATCCCTAGCTCCCCGCAGTGGCCAAGTGGAGGTTGTTAATAGAGGCATGGACAAAGCTTATATTCTGGGTGGGGTGTCCACACAGGTGCACATGAGGCTCCTCATGGTGTAACAGGTGGCTAGAGATAGAAAATGAAGTGGGGTGGGCTCTGAGCTGAGGGCCAGGCCAACTTCCCTGACATGGCCACCATGTTCTATTATGTAACTCCAAAGTGTCTGAGACTGGCAAAGTTGAACTGGCCTTCTAGGTCATTATGATGGCATAGTTGTCAAGGGAGAAGAATAGAATATGTTCCATATGTTTTATATAGCAGTTTGCTAGCTTAGTTTATAACACCTAAAAGCCTATAAATGTGGTATATGGGCCTTCGTTTGTCTTTCTGCCACAGGCCTTGCAAATATCAGGGATGGGGCTGGCAGAGTCTGGCTGCAGCTGAAAGGGGATTTAAGACAGAATTTGGTCTAGCGTTAGGTTGGAAATGATTGGATGTCCCCAAGGATGACTTACCTGTTCTCTGAGAAGGACAGAATTAGTGTTGATGTGAGGCAGAGGTGAAACAGATTCCAACTCTCTTTTGGACCTCTCCTTTTCCTCTCCCTGGCTGCTCTGTATCTCTTGGAGAAATGGTCTGATTGGACAGAAACTAGATGTAGTGCAAAGTGTAATCAGAGCCAGACTGATAGAGAAACTTTCAGCACTACCAATTATTAGCCTTAATTTCCCTACTTAAAATAATAATATTTGCTCCTGGGGTTGTTTTGAGGTTAAGATGAATTAATGTAAAGTGATGTAATGTAATGTAGTCTTAAAGTTAAATAGCCATTCAACCAAGGGCCCCTCCCTTCTCTTTTTGCTTTGACAAAAACACACTTTCCTGTGTTTTATTTCCTTGGATACTCAGCAAAAGTTTTATTTAATATTTAATACGATTCTTACTAGTGACATAATATGAACACTCTTAGGAAAAGTTTTGAAAAGGAACTCCTGGAAATAGTGCGCTTTAATGCCACGGAACTACTTTGGGGCCACAGGGCCCCTTAAATCTCACGTATTGAGTGACCAACGCCCATCCCAAAGGCTTAACTATCTTGAGATGCAGGTTTCATTGCTCTGGTGTTGTCTTTGACAGATCAACATTGGCTTCATCTCAGTTATTGGATTTTGATTTATTTCCAGAATTACCTGGACTGAGTTCAATGCCAGAGAGTATTTAGAATGATGGACTATCACATGGACTTCATTTTCTTGAAATGTCGCATGTTCTAATGTTCCAATTTTTCTCAGCAGACAGTAGTTTGATGGTTAGTTTTATGTGTCAACCTGACTAGGCGATGGTACTGAGTTATTCAATTAAATGCTAATCTAGGTGTTTCTGTGAACGTATTTTGTAGATGTGGCTAGCATCTACAATTAGTTGACTTTAAGTAAAAGCGATTAACTGATAATCTGGGTGAGCCTTAGCCAATCATTTGAAAAAACCTTAAGAACAAATTGAGGGTTCCCTGAGGAAGAAGAAATTACACCTTTGGATGCAGCATCAGTTCCTGCTCAAGAGTTTCCAATCCGCTGGACTACTTTATGGATTTCAGATTTGCCAGTCTCTAATTTTTATCTTTCTCTCTCTCTCCCCCCCACCTATCTTCCTCCCTCCTTCTCTTTCTTTCACCTTCCTCCCTCCCTTCCTTCCTCCCTCCTCCCTCTTCCTTCATTCACTTCTCTCTCCCTCTTTCTTCTTTCTTTCTTTTCTTTTTT
>NW_028016857.1:0-726 GCF_054177405.1 Leptonychotes weddellii
CGAAATGAATCCACCCGGACGGCTGGGTTCATCTCTTTCCAAGTGACTCAGTGCTTTCGTCCCCCCTCCCTCTCGTCCTCCCCACATGGCGGCCTGCAGATGATGTCTGAGGCCCGAACCGGAGAGATTCCTGCTCCCGGTTGAGGAGTTGAAAGCCCTAACTGGACCCGCCTGGTCTCTGGGCTCCGAGCCTGGGCCCTCTGCGGCCTCCTCCGCTGGCTCTTTGTACTCGGGTGCCTCGGAAGGGCTGCCCCTCGGGGGGCAACGTCTCAGCAGCGAATGTGGGGCCCACCGTGCAGGGCGCCTGCCCCCCGCGCAGTGGGAGGGCACGATGTGGTCTCTCTGCACACAGGCTGCTGCCAGGTGACAGGGGCCCGGGGGCTGGGGCTCTGTTGCCCACAGCTCTTTTGTGGCAGGGAAGACGGGAACCAGAGCTAATTTAATAGGGTCCTGAGGCGCCCTGGCAGCGGGATGGTTGCAGCTTCCTTTGTGGAGAATCAGCCCTGCCATAGCAACCTGCCTTCTAGTGTCTAGAAGAGCTGTATTCAGCCTCATGACTCTCCCCCCCCTTTTTTTTTTCAATTGGGAAAGGGGGAGGAAGTAGGGAGAAAGGGCTCCGATATAAGCAGTTACCAAGGAGACCCGAGTCGGGGTTGGAAAGGTTTTCTCCTTCCCTCAGTCCATACAGGCGGAGGAGGGGCGAGCGCCCAAACGCAGGGGATCGCC
>NW_028016858.1:0-726 GCF_054177405.1 Leptonychotes weddellii
TAAAGTGGGTATGTAGACAATCCTAAATGTATATGCTTCTGATAGAGCATGAAAATACTTGAAGTATCAAAATACTTAAATAATGGAGCATTGAAATAAATTATTTGATAGAATTGAGAAGAGAAACATATATCTATTAAAGAAACTGAATTTGCACTTTAAACCCTACTTTCAAGAACTCCATAGTAAAGTGGCTTTATTATTAAATATTATTAAATATTTAAGGAAGAAAAAATATCAGTTTTACACAAACTTTTAGGAGAAAGGAATACTTCTCAAAAAATTTTATGAGGGCAGCATAACATTGATATAAAATACAGAGCAATTTCTCTCATTAACACTTAACCAAATAGTAAGTAAATCAGATCCAGCAATTTGTAAAAAGTGTAATATTTCATGATCAACTATGGTTTATGCAGGAAAAAATGTTACTTAACATTTGAAAATCATCAGCGTAGCTAACTACATTAACGCAATAAAGGAAGAAAATAGATCAAAAAAAAAAAAATGTTTGTAGAAAACACCAATTTTTTTTTTTTTTTGCCAAAGCATGTTGACTTTCCACATATCCTTCATACACAAGCCCATAACTAATAATCACCTAATCCACAAGGAAACAAGCCACCCTGGGAGACAGCAAGCAGAAACAAAAAACAATAGACATAGGCCCCCAAGAACCAAAGATAGTGGATTAATCAGAACTTGGATATAAGATATATTCTTGTC
>NW_028016859.1:0-726 GCF_054177405.1 Leptonychotes weddellii
TCGATAATTCTCATTGAATTCATTAATACAAAGGTTAAACAGGACAGGCTCAAAGACCAGGCTTTTCAACTAAACTCCTTCTGAAGTTATTTGTACTGAGCCCCTCATCGGGCTTCCTGCTTAGCGGGAATCCGCTTCTCCCTCTCCCTCTGCTCCTTATGCTCTCTCTCACTTGCTCACTCTCTCAAATAAATAAAACCTTTAAAAAAATAATTATTCAAATTGGGGCGCGTGGGTGGCTCAGTCGGTTAAGCGGCTGCCTTCGGCTCAGGTCATGATCCCAGGGTCCTGGGATCGAGCCCTGCATCGGGCTTCCTTGCTCAGTCGGGGTCCTGCTTCTCCCTCTGCCTGCCGCTCTGCCTACTTGTGCTATCTCTCTGTCAAATAAATAAATTTTTAAAAATCTTTAAAAAAAAAAATAAAAAAATAATTATTCAAATAGCTAAGAATGTGCTGTCACCTAGCCAAGTGTTCCTCAAATTCTCTATTGTGAAGGATCAGTTTTTATTTTTAATTATATGTTGTCGTAGACCAATACACTTGTAAAATGCAATAAAAATGAATTACTAGAAAAATGAAATTAAAAAGACATAAAATACACATCCTGAGTTTTAAATTATAGATTGAACAGATAAAAAATTACATTAATAAATACAACCAGAAAAATAACAGGAAAAGGAATTTTAAAAACTATATACTGCTTTTTGAAAGTATACATAGGCAATT
>NW_028016860.1:0-726 GCF_054177405.1 Leptonychotes weddellii
AAGCTGTTTCGGTGGCACAGACAAGAACCTGGTGGCACCACGTGGCACAGATGCCATCCTGGTCCCTAAGGGACGGATTAGGAAGTCAAGGTCCTGTGACAGATGCAGACAAGGAAGCAGGGAAGTGGCCTCAACCCTGGAAGCCTAGAGCCCTGGAAGCGCCGTACTCAGCCCTGCAGGGGCGGGTTTGGCCTGTCTTTAAGCGGCTGCCACGTGCCCCCACCCCAGCCAGGCCTAGAGCTTGGGGGGCAGCCTCTCCCAGGTGTGGGATGCCCGTGGGGCGGGCACACACACAGGAGGTGCACCGTGCTGGTGAGAACGCCCTTGGGCCACCAACACCCCTGGGCACAGAGGCAGAGGGAGCTGGTGGAGGCCTCCGCCCATCCAGACCCTGCTGCGGGGGGAGGTCACCCCTCCAGGCTGTGATGGTGGGAAGGGTGGGTAGCTCTCTCGGTTTACAAGTGAGGACAGGGGTTCGCGGGGGCACAGCCACGGCCCTCGAGGACCTCACCATGAGACTCACACCCGAGTAAATCCCAACTGGCCAGCTCGGCCCCGTCCCCAGGGCAGAACCTGAGGCCCCGCAGACGGGGAGGGATGGGCAAGGCGGGCCTGCCACTCACCTTTCCTTGAAATCGAGGAAGACCTTGGCCAGAGTGCTGCCCCCCGCCATCATAGACACGTCGATGGCCCGCAGAAAGCTGTGATGCACCTTGATCAGGTCCT
>NW_028016861.1:0-726 GCF_054177405.1 Leptonychotes weddellii
CCAGGCAGTGGACAGTCACACCCAATTGGAGCTTTACCTGGTAAACGTGCAGTGGAGATGCCCAAACCCCACCAGCTAAACACCGGCCATGATGTAACGTGCAGCAAAACTGTTCTCCAGCTCAGGGGTAGTTGTGGGCCAAATCCAGCCCACCTGTCTGTTTGTAGCCTGCAAACTAAGGGTGGTTTTGGCGTTTTTTATTGGTTGAAAAGATCAAAAGAAGGTTATTTTGTGACAGGGGAAAATTATACAAAATGCAAATGTCAGGGCCCATGAAGTTTGTGGAAACAGCCCCACCCATCCGTTTCTGTACGGTCTATGGCTGGTTTTGTGCTACCACACCAGAGGTGAGTGGTTGCAACAGAGACCACGGACCCTGCAAAGCCTAAAATCTCTACCACGCACCCCTTTACAGAAAAAGTTTGCCAGCCTCCATTCTAGTAGATTGAGCTATGGCAAGGATGAATATTAACAGGTGATGGTGTAGGACCGAAAGAATGTGCTCCTCCCAAACAGGGGATGAGTACAGGGGATGACATAGGAATAAGACCAACAGAAAAGGATGATGCTTACCAGGTGCCAAAAAACACCCATTCAAAAGAAAAAAAAAAAGGCACTAATCAAAATAATGCAAGTGTCTGAGGTCAGTTATCCTACCAGATAACTCTCCCTATTAAAATGGTTCATCTGGGATCTGGTTTGTCTCTCAGTCTCTCTTTTTTTTTT
>NW_028016862.1:0-726 GCF_054177405.1 Leptonychotes weddellii
GTCCATCATCTCTCATGGTTCGTCTACCCCTCTGATTTCCCCTGAAAAAGCCATGAATTCTATGTGCAGTATTCTCCTAGCGCTGGAGTTCTGCCTTTCTCATTGATCGGTAAACTTGGTCATGGCTGGGGGTTCTTGCTGATCTTCCAGGGGAGGGGTCTGTTGCCGTGGTTCCCAAATGTCTTTGCTGGAGGTAGAATTGCCCCGCCCTTGCCCGTCTGGGCTAAGTAATCTGCTCGGGTTTGCTCTCGGGAGATTTTGTTCCCTGCAAGCTTTCTGTACAGCTTTGGAGGACGAGAGTGAAATGGTGGCCTCCCAATCTCTGCCCCAGAGGAGCTGAGAACTTGGGGCCCTGCTCCTCAGTGGCCCCCAGAGAAAAGCAGTCAGTCACTCCCATCTCCCCAGTCTTGGCCACAGTCTGTGCTCACCCAGCCTGTGACCAAGCATTTCTATCTCTGGCACCCGACCCCGTGTGGAGTCTCCAAACCCAGCAGATCCCTGTGGTGAGCTCCCTGCCACTCCTCCCGGGGGAGGAAGGGGAGTCTCCCTGGATCTGCTGCTTGTTGGGTCCCTGCTGGAGGAGCAGGGGCCCGACTGTGCCGCGGATCACGGTATATGGCAACCCCGAGCTGACAGCCCACTCCTCGGCTCCATCTCTGCAGCCAGCTTCCCCATTCTGATACCTGTGAGCTCTGCCACACTCAGGCACCCGGGTCTTTCTGTGAC
>NW_028016863.1:0-726 GCF_054177405.1 Leptonychotes weddellii
CACACACACACATACACTCAAACCAAAAAGGATTTTAGGAATTCTGAGAAGACCCAAGACTCAGGATTTTAGAGCTAGAAGGAATTCCGGGTATAATCTTATAAATTCCTTTCTCATATTTCACCAGAGTAAGCAGAGGCTCAGAGCAGTAAAGAGATTTGCCGATTTGCACAAGAGTGTCTGAGTCAAGGACAAGACACCAAGTTTGTGGTAGTGGGGCCAGCACTGTTTCCAATTAAGCTTTCTGCAGAAAATGAACTTCCTAGCTAGGTTTTAAGACTATTATTTATATAACTGAAAAATAAAGGGTTTCTAATTTAAAAGGACTTCCAAGGGACTTCTCTGCAAAAATGGATCAATTTCTTTTTATCCTGGCCTCTGATGTTCCTGTTATAAATCTAAGACTAGGTCTTTCTTGAACATGATCACCTTAGTCTACAGGAATAGAAACCAACACACGGCAAACTTATAACACATCTTCCGAATGTTCTCCTAATCCCATTGCAGGTCAAAATGAAAGCTACCCCGGGGGGGGGGCGGAGCAAGATGGCGGAGGAGTAGGAGACCTGGATTTCGTCTCCTCTCAGGAATTCAGCTGCATGGGGATCAAACCATTCTGAACACCTACAAACTCAACAGGAGATCGAAGAAAAGAATAGCAACTCTCTCATCAGAAAAGCGACCACTTTTTGGAAGGTAGGACATGCGGAGAAGTGAATCCGAGGC
>NW_028016864.1:0-726 GCF_054177405.1 Leptonychotes weddellii
CCACCCTGAATTATTAAAGCAGAGACAGTGAAATATAAACCTATAGACTGATATCTCTTATGAACATAGATGCAAAAATCCTCAAGAAAACATTAGCAAATCAAATCCAACAAGGTATAAAAATAATTATAAATCACAACCATGTAGGATTAATCCCAGGTGTGCAAGGCTGGTTTAACATTTGAAATCCAATTAATGTAATTTATCATATTAATAGAGTAAAAAAGAAAAAATCACATTATCATATTAATAGATGTAAAAATAATAATTGGACAAAATTCAACAACCATTCATGATAAAAACTCAGAGTAAACTAGGAACAGAATGGGACTAATTCAATTTGATAAAGAACATATACTAAAAAATCTACAGCTAACATCAGACATCATGGTGAGAAACTTGAGGGCTTCCAATTAAGATCAGTTATAAGGCAAGAACATCCCCTCTTACCACTCATCTTCAGCATCATACTGCTAGTCTTTGCTGATGCAATTAGGCAAGAAAAGGAAATAAAAGGTATATAGATTGAGCAGAAAGATACAAAACTGACATTGTTTTCAGATGACATGAATGGCTTGCAGAAACTCCAAAGGAATATACAAAAACAAAGTCCTGGAACTAATAAACAATTTAGCAAGATTGCAGGATACAATATTAATACAAAACAGTCAACTGCTTTCCTATACAGAAATAATAAACAAGTGGAATTGGAAATTAAAAACACAA
>NW_028016865.1:0-726 GCF_054177405.1 Leptonychotes weddellii
CGACAGAAAGGGAGAAGATATTTGCAAACGACATATCAGATAAAGGGCTAGTATCCAAAATTTATAAAAAACTTATCAAACTCAACACTCAAAGAACAAATAATCCAATCAAGAAATGGGTGGAAGACATGAACAGACATTTTTCCTAAGAAGACATCCAAATGGTAAACAGACACATGAAAAAGTGCTCAACATCGCTTAGCATCAGGGAAATCCAAATCAAAACCTCAATGAGATACCAGGTCACACCAGTCAGAATGGGTAAGATTAACAAGTCAGGAAATGACAGATATTGGCAGGGATGCGGCGAAAGGCAAGCTGGTGCAGCCACTCTGGAGAACAGTATGGAGGGTCCTCAGAAAGTTGAAAATAGAGCTACCCTACGACCCAGCAATGGACTACTGGGTATTTACCCCAAAGATACAAATGTAGTGATCCGAAGGGGTACGTGCACCCCAATGTTTATAGCAGCAGTGTCCACAATAGCCAAACTATGGAAAGAGCCAAGATGTCCATCAACAGATGAATGGATAAAGAAGATGTAGTGTGTGTACACACACACACACACACACACACATATACACGGGAATATTATGCAGCCGTTAAAAAAACAAAATTTTGCCATTTGCAATGACGTGGATGGAACTAGAGGGTATTATGCTAAGCAAAATAAGTCAATCAGAGAACGATGTATCGTATGATCTCACTGATATGAGCAATTCTTAA
>NW_028016866.1:0-726 GCF_054177405.1 Leptonychotes weddellii
ACATACACTAACATTTAAAATACTTTACAAGTCTAGAGCGTAAAAATCTGAATGTGCTCTTTATAATTACATGTTTTCACTTTCATGAATTTATAAATAGGTTGGCACCTATGAAGTGCATTTATTGAGTCCTGAGCCAGCGCTTTACGCACACTGTCACTAGAACAACACTGCATGCTAGGTTTGCTTGTTTGTTTACCTTTTTTAAGATTTTATTTATTTATTAGAGAGAGAGAGAGTGCATGTACGAGAGAGAGAGAAGCAGACTCCCCCCGAGCAGGGAGCCTGATGCGGGACTCAATCCTAGGACCCCGGGATCATGACCTGAGCCGAAGGCAGACGCTTAACCGACTGAGCCACCCAGGCCCCCCCCTTTTTTTTCTTTAAAATCTGTTTTTATTACTGATCATCTCCAAGTTGGAACACATCATGAACACATTAAAGTATTTTTATGTTTAGTGTTCTATGTAAATATGAAATCAAATCCAGGAAATCTTTAAATTGTGATGGTGACATGATTTATAGATAAATGGTCTCACGAAAGAATGTAAGAGCTGATGTGATGGGACATACCAGATGTTTCTAACTCATTCTACAGATGAGGAAACTAAATCCAGGGAGGCACAGTCATTTGCCCAAGATTATAATACTGGCATGAGGCAAAGCTAAGATCATAAAGGTCTCTAGCTATAAAATGTGCCCTTTTTTCATGTTATTTTCAAGGCA
>NW_028016867.1:0-11329 GCF_054177405.1 Leptonychotes weddellii
GAAGCCATCAATTCAGCTATTTATAGGAGATCTCCACTGAAGACGTTGGCTCAATTTCTCTTTAAAAGCGTGCTCAGGTGGCCTGGAAGCTGCTGGTGGGCTGCACTGGGCGGGGAGCCAGTGGGTGCAGCCGGGGGGTGGGGGCGTGGGGGTCTGGTGGGGGGGCCGGGGCCCAGCAGCGCCCCCTGCAGCCGCCTCTGACGCCAGGCCCCCTGCCCCGCTGGCTTCCGCCCTCAAGGGTCTGCAGGGTCTCCCATCTTCCGTCCGAAGGAGGGCTGGCCGACCTGGGGGGGGCGGGCTACATGGGCCCCCAGGCAGGGCAGCTGAGGGAGGCCAGGCCCTTCTCACCTCAACCACCGGGGAGAGTCTGCGGTAGGCACCTGACCTCCTGTGCTCTCCGAGGCAGTCGCGAGGTGGTTCTGGGAGGTTCCGAGGGGGGGTCCCACAGCGGGCCCTGGGTGCCAGGGCGCTGTCCCTGCTCCCACTCCTGCATGCTGGGATCGCCACCTGAAACACCAGCTGGCACCCACGGCCTCGTCTCTGGCTCTGCTCTCAGCATTCTTCAAGCTGAAAACAACGGGATTTGGAATATATTAAACAAAAGTAATTGGAGGTGTGACAAGTGCCAAGAAGGAAACCAGTGGAAGCTGGTAGAAGAGAGCAGGGGGCTGACTCTGGGAAATGGGCTCTGGCAGGTGACAAGCGTGCAGTGCTGGGGTGGCCGTGGGCGTAGCTGCTGCAGGTGCCCAGGTGGGAGAGGGTCGCCGGGAAGGAAGGTGGGTGCATGGGGCCTGTCCCGGGAAAGGGCTTGGGTCTTCCAGATGTGGCTGCAGTGCGGGATGGAGCGTGGCCAAGGCTCGTTCTCATCTTGACTGCCCTTCGGTCACCTGAGGGCCGTACAAGGACTCTATGGCTCAGCCCCACCCCAGAGGCGCTGGCTCGAGGCACCGGAGAGGGGCCTGGGCATCGGGTACTTTCCAAAGCCCCTCCTTGCCTCTAGCCAGGCTGCTGCTAAGGACTTCCAGCAAGGTGCCCCCAGGCCAGGCCGGGTGTCGGGTGCTCGGCTTACTTGTCCCCACCATACCACCGAGGCCACTGCCAGGGCTAGTCCCGGTTTACCCACGCGCTCAAGGCCGAGTGGCTGAGGAGTAATGGTGCAGGGACCTGAACCTGGTCTGCTGGCTCTGAAGCCACTCGGTCCTGCGTGAGGCTCTGTTGGAGGCAGGGATGTATCAGCAGCAGCTATTCCAGCTCGGACACCTGGGGAGGGTGGGGGGACACAATTTCTAATGGCGGCAAAGTAGAGCCCTCAACTGCTCCTGTCCTTGTCAATGGGCCCTGGCAGGTTCTTTCAGAGGTCTCTGGCTGGCCTTGGGAAGGCCTGGAAGACACCAGACCGAAGACAAATAGGATGAGCTTCGAGGCCGGAGCGATGGGCACAGACACATGAATGGAACTGGGGCTTTGGGAATTTGGGACTATGTCCAAGAAAGGCTCCACCCATCCATCCATCCAACACACATTCAGAGACAGCCCACAGCAGCCGGGTCCTATCCACAGCCTCGGGGAGACTGGGTCAAATAAGACACAAGCCTTGCCTTTAGGTGAATCTACTGGAGAAGGAAGATGAAAAAAAACCCACAAAAAACACAAAAAACCAACCCAAAAACCGGAACGCATGGCTGGCACCACCTGTGACCTATGATGTGTGTGCCAAGCAGCATCCGCATCTGGTGGCCTGGAGATTTTAAGGCGTCCAAGGACACACACTTCCAAAACGGAGTCCCAGACTGAGCCGCTGCTTCTCTTGGATTAGCCCTTCCGATCCTATGAGACAGGAAGTCTCGGTTGGGTGCTCACAGGTCTCGAACACTCGCTGGTCTCCCAATTAGAGACACAGGGCAGGCCTTGGGCCCGGAGCCCATGGCCAGTAATGGGAGGTGGTGCGGATTTACTTGTATCGTACGTACTTGTACGGGACCTTTAATTCCTGGCAAATATAGTGGGTTGAATGGTGACTCTCCCCCACCCCCAAAAGATGTGTCCCCGTCCCCACCCCCAGCACCTGGGAATGTGAGCTTGTTTGGAAATAGGGTCTTTGGAGATGTAATGCTGGATCAGACGAGGTCCCAAATCCAACGACTGGCGTCCTTCTAAGAGAACGGAGGTCTGACATCGGGGGACAGAGGGAGGAAGGACTGCGTGAAGACACACGCAGAGACTGGAGTGAGGCGGCCACATGCCAGGACGGCCAGCAACACCAGAAGCCAGGAGGGAGGCAGGGAACAGATGCTCCCTCTGAGCCCCCAGAGGAAACCAGCCCACCCGACCCCTTGATCTCAGACCCCTGGTCTCCAGAGCAGTGGGAACACATTCGTGTTATTTTGAGCCGCGTGGTTTGTGGTCATTTGTTACGGTGGCCCCGGGAAACACACACAGCAAGTGGGGCTGGTTTTGTCTTTTGGTTTCCAGTGGTAAAGTCTTTCCCTTTTTCAGCACATTGAATTTATAAGGTCAGTCAAGAGTCGAGGGAGTGATAGCTCATGTGTGTTGAGGCGGGCACCGCCTGGAGGGAAAGCGGGGTGAGCCAGGTGGCGTGGGGCCCGGGAGCAGGGTGGGCTAAGGGCCATGGCGCTCAGGTTCTGGGGTGGGTGAGGTGCCTGGAGGGCAGGGGGGGCCTCTAGCTGCCCCCCTCTTGCACCCTCGAGTAAATTCCTGGGAAGCCCCACGCGTTCCCGTCTGGGTGATTCAGACCTCTCTTCCTTAGGAGAGGCGCTTCAGATGGGGAGGGTTTTTTCCCACCGCTCTCAAGGGCCACGAGGTGTCGGGACAGGAGGGAAGGGGGTTTCCAGCAGGCGGTCGCCGGGAAGCCGTCTTCCCTGAACATGGGACCCAAGGTCTTTTGCTGGCAGGATGCTGCCCGCCCACTCTCACCTGCTCCTCCACCTTCCAGGTGCCATCAGAAGATGCAGGGACAGGCCGGACAGGCACCTGCACCAGGGTAGACCCCTGCAGGCCTCAGCTCCCGGCAGACTCCCACCAGGCACTAGGTGGCCCCTTCTTGCCCTGTGAGGGCACACAGTGCTCCGGGTGAAGCCCCTGAACCTGGTGCGGGTGCTTCCCAGCCTGCCTTACAGACAGGAACCAGGGACTGGGAGAGCAAAGTGACTCGTCCCAGGCCACCAAGCAAGCCCAAGGCCTTTCCCAGGTTTGAGCCTGGGCTGGGAGGGGGGCGGGGGAAGCCATCACGGAGGGTGTCATGCCCAGAGCTCCCCAGTCCCCTGCCCTGAGCTGAGCCCTTTGCCTGTGTGACTCCCTCTGGCCTCACGACCCTCAAGGCAGGCTCAGTCCTGTCCTTACTTTGCAGACGAGGAGACCCAAGCACAGGCAGGTGACCTGGCAGTGGCCATGGCTGCAAGGCTGTTGAGTGCCAGAGTCTGGCTCCAGATTCTGCCCTGTGAAGAGAAGCCGGCATTTCCCGAAGAGCCGGGAGGCAGAAGAGGAAAGAGCCACCCCTCTGGGGCCACATGCGCCGCGCAGAGGGCCTTCAGCCAGACTACATCTCAGGGTCTCGGGGACTAGCTCTAGGGAAGGGCATGGCTGTGATTGTGGACAAGCGTTCCAGATGGTTCCAGCACCCGTTCACCTGAGAACTATGGCTTCACCTCCTTCTTCCTGTGAACAGCCCGAGGACACTTGGCCCAGCAGGCAAGGTCTCAGATGGCGTGGGCAGCACAAAGCACAAGGGCCTGGGCTTACACTCCAGGGCCCTTGGGAAGGTTGCTGAGCCCCACGGGGCCTCCGTTTCCTCATCTGCATTGCCGGCCCCTGCCCTTCGCCCCTCACTCCCGTGCCTGTCTCCACAACCCAGGGGTCTGGCCCTTGGCTGGCCCAGAGACCCCCTCTGGAGGGAGCCCCCAAAACCCGCTGTCCCCAGTTCTGCCCCCTGTGAGGCCTGTCTTCTCCCTTCTCCCGGAGGATCCTTCCAGCAAGTTCCTTTTTCTAAAGTGAAGTCACCGAAACCTGTGCATGCCCACGTGCCTGCAAAGCAGGGCTACTCTGGGGATGGGTGAGGCGGCACCCCCATGCCTCGTGGGCAGACTTCCAAGGAACTGAGCCCCACCCTCCGCAGTG
This sequence comes from Leptonychotes weddellii, assembly GCF_054177405.1. Lineage (NCBI taxonomy): Eukaryota > Metazoa > Chordata > Mammalia > Carnivora > Phocidae > Leptonychotes > Leptonychotes weddellii. Next base: position 4,135 of record NW_028016867.1, read on the forward strand.
GCCTCCACCTTCTGCCATAAACGCCTCAACTGCTGGCACGAGGCCAGCGTCCCGTTTATGTTCTGGACTCAGTTTAGGTTTTACCTCAAGGCCCAGAAGGTCTTGCCTGTTTCTGGGCCGGGTTTAAGCTGGAGAACCTGTGAACCCATTTCCAGGGATTTCCGGAGCTCAGGCAGGTGCATGTCAATGTGTTCCGGAATGGTGCCTGCCCAGGACAGACTTCACTGGACTCTGTCCCCGGTGGCGAGCCCTTCCCACTTCCCCCGGCCCAGCGGCATGTGCAAACAATGATGCTGAGGCTCCCTGTCCCCGGCCCTCCTGTGCCAGGCCCCATTCCGCAAGTGCAGAACCTGAGGTTTGGACGGAGAGCCCCCTGCACCTCGCTGGGCATGGGGCACCTTCTGAGTGCAGCCAGCCGCCCCTGGGCTCTCCCAGCCCGGGTCCACCCCCTCCCAGGAGCCGGCGGATACCTGGCCCGCGGTGGGTGCAGGTAGAGGCCCAGCTGCCGCAACGGGCCACGGGCTGAGGCTGCAGAGAACCTTCCTGTCGCCGGGCCATGGTCTCCCTACCACAGTGCCACAGAGCAGCACCCACATTCCTGGTAACTTTCTCTCTTTTATTGCCAAGTTCAAATTTACCAGGAAGTTCCAGTTTTCATTTCCACCCTCATGTTCAGTGCCCACAGAACATGAGTCATGCTGGCAAGAGCGGGTACTTCCCTGGAATGGTCCCTTGGCCCAGAAGCGTGAGGGCTTCCCAACCCCTGCTCCTCCTTGGGACAAGAATTATTTATCTATTTTCACCTCAGGGGGAACGAACATAAGGAAGCCTGATAGTTTATACCCAATGTCAACATGACTACATTAAGTATTTCTTATTTATTGCATCTAGAGAAGAAGGTGAGAATCAGTTCACGCCGTGCCTTTATTTCTAACAGTGCATCGTGAGACCTTAGAGAAATCTAGTGTATGTCTTTAACGAGGTAGGTCTCTTCACTCCCGCCCGGGCTGGGGGTGGGGGGCAGCTGCCTTCTGCGGAGAGTAGGGAGCCCCAGACAGGCTGGGTGGAGGGAAAGGGAGCAGGGAAGGCCTGCAGTGGTGGACGCCCTCCTCCCGCCCCTCCCTGGGATGGCATCTCTGCCCCACATGCTTGCTGGGGCTTTGGGGCTAGTGCTGGAGAGCTCCCGGCCTCACCCCGTCTGACCTTCAGCAAAAGGTGCCCTCGCTCACTCGAGCCCCTAGACTGGAAGGACATATGCATCTGAACACAGTGTTCAAAGCTGAGGTCTGAGGGTTCATGTGGCCAACCCTGCCCCTGACTTGGCAAACCCAATGGGCCCAATGGACTTGAGGAGGGTGGGACGTGGAGACAGACGGTAGGCCACGTGGGCTTGCCGAGCTTGGCCCCAGAAATCTGAGCCCAGGAGGGCACGGTCCCCACTCCTGCTCTGCAAGGACTCACGGCTCTACCTCTCTTTGCCCGGCCCCAGAGTCCTGGCGCACCCTGTCTGGGCTGGCCTGCCTCGGAGAGCCCCTGCTGTTAGGTTTGCGGGGTGCTCCCGAAGATACAGCGTGCCCACGGCCACCATGATGGTCAAGACCTAGCAAGGCAGGTCCTTCATCAGAGTCAAGACGGCTGCTGCCTCCTGTAGACCCCAGACCTTCTCATACAAGGACGCATGCATTCTCCTCACCTGCAAGGTGACTGGGAGCCCCTGGTTAAGGAAGTCCCCACCCCATGCCCAAAGGTGTCCTGCTGGGGCAAGCTGCAGGAGGACCCACACTGCAAGCCCACCTCCGGGGCACGCCTGCCCTCGGCAGGTGGCACGTTTTGTTCAACTCCACCCTCTGGGTCTCGGCAATGCTGCCGCAGGACCTCCCGCCGTGCTGTCCCCAACTCCTTCAGTGCTCGGTGGCCATGGAGCCGCTGGGAGCCACTGGATTTCAGAGGGCAGGCTGGTGGTCCTGGAGGGGGGCCTGTTCTTTACAATAATGCCACCGGGCTGGGTAGTTACTCGCCTTCCGTCATTTCTGCTGCCCCAGAGTCCCTGCAAAACCAGAGCGCCAGCCTGCTCTTCTATCCAAGCAAAGGATCCGGTAGGATGGGTGGCTGGCTGCAGACCTCTGCAGCTGATGACATGCCCTTTCTCGTCAGGGACCGCCTGACCCCTTCTTCCAGCCCACCTGCCTCTCCTTGCTGCGGGGCTCTGTGAATGGTCACGGCTCATCCCTCCTGCTGAGGCCTCTGAAATTTCTGCCGGCACGCCTCCTTCTCCGGGCTGGGTCTCTTCCCCGTTGAAGCGGGGCGGGCACAGCTGCGCAGAGGGCTTCTGCTGATGGAGAGCCCCGTCCCCACGGGTGCCACGGTCCTCCTTGGCGGGTTCTGCTGCCACCGCAGGGTGAGAGGGAGGCCATGAGGCCTGCGGTCCTTGAACAGGCCGACCGTCCCCGGGCCCAGGTGTGCTGGCACTCTGGGAGGGCACACGAGGAGGAAAGTGTGGAAGGTCTTGGCGCCGACCCGGGAGAGGCGAGGGTCACCGGGCTGGGCCTGGCTACGCACACAGGAACGGCGCAGGTGCACGATGAGATATGTCGGAGAACCGGCCCGCACGCAGCCGGCTCAAATCGAGAAGCAACTGGGGAGTTCCCATTTTACAAATCAGCTTGTGTCTCGGCAGCAGCAGCCGAGAGGGAGAGCGGCACACCTGAGCTCCCAGGACGACTGGTCGACACGCCTGTGGCGGGTGGGACCTGGCCCTTGGGCGTCGCCCCGCACGGCAGCCTGCACGCACGCGGTCGGGCACAGGCCACGTGGAAGACGGCCTGTGTGGCCTCCTCTTTCCATCACAGCCACGGGGCCGGGGTCTGCGCGGTCCCAGATGGTTCTCTCTAGACAAAGAGAGGTGGCAAGAACTGAAGGTGACGCTGGGAAGCCGTCCTGACTGGTTTCAGTCCAGAGAGATGAAAGATGGGTCCTGAGCGGGGAGCTGGCTGCACCGGCCCCTTTCCTGGGAAGATTTTTCAGGGAACAAGGCAAGGTGCCTTGGCTACCACGACAGAGAAACTTTTGGCCCTCTCAGCTCTGGGTGTACCTGAGAATACATGTATCTCCCTTATCTTTGTTTAAAAAATAAGCTAAACTTTCCAGGAAGGTACTTATCATTCCACAGGCTCGCAGAGTTAGCAAGTGCTACAGAAGTAAGGAAATGGGGAAAGCCAGACCGAGAGCTTTAGAACACAACGCTGGGAAGTTCGAGGGAAAATGAAAATGAAATCTCAACAGTAATATTATACTTTTAACATGACGTCAAACCTTAAGGGCTGAGGATTCTTTTTTTTTTTTTAAATAGATGCTTTTTAAATAAATGCTTTTTATCTGCTGCCAAAAGCGGAAATAAATATCCAAAGGAGATGCTTATCAAAGTTTGTTTCTCTACAAATTTCTACCCGAAGTGACTTGGTCCAGTTGTTACGGGCACACTGGGCGTGGTGGCCAAGGAGCTGCCAGAGCAGGGCAGCTGGCTGATGAAGAGAGGGGGCGGGGGTCCTGCCACCCCAGGGTCGTCAGGCTCAGAGACCAGGAGGCCGCCCTCCTCCCCGAGGCAGCTGCCTGGTCATCTGGGTTCACTGGGGTGTCTCCCCCAGGTCCAGCCTGCTCTCTAAGAGGTGCAAAGTGAAACGGGGAATTCAAATGGAGCAAAGGTGCGCGAGAAGAGATGGCAGCCGTGGTTCCTGGGGCTGCGGGGACTGTGGGTGCTCCCGATGTGTCTCTGAGTCCACTGTACTGGGTCCCTGCCAGCAGGCCCACACACACAAAGGGAGGCCACTCGGCGCCCGCTCAGTGCTCGGCGGGGCCTGCGGGCTCCGGGTGTGCGGCCTCCTCGCCTAGCTGTGCGGGGATGCCGGTGAGGGTGCGGAGGCTGTGGGGGTCGACGGGGGGGACGAGGGTCAGCGACTCCACGCTCAGCGTATCGGCAGTGTCCTCACAGAGCAGGGAGATGGTGGGCTGCTGGGCGGGGATGAGGCTGGGGGACAGGTTGACTGTCTCCGCGTCTGCGCTCCTTGCCAGGTTCTTGCTGGGCCTGGCCTCTGCGTCCATGTCATTGACGATCACCAACTGGCTGGGAAGATGAGGCTGAAGCTGTTCCATAGTCACGGGGTCATCTGGGCGGGGGGAGAAAGAACAAGGGTACACTTAGCCCCGGGACACTCTGCTCCCGTCCTGCACAAAGGCCTAGGGATATCTGGGTGGGAGATGGTGGTTCTGGGGGGGACAGCTTGTCTCCACTTCCTCCTTCTGGGGACACAGGAGCTGGTAAATCCAGTCTTCCCTAGGCCTGGGGAGAAATCTGTCAGGGCCCAGGGTTACCCTGACCTGTGATGTGAGAAAACAATTAGGGGCTTGTGCAGAATCAATGGGCAGATTATGGTGCCAGGAAGCGGCCCGGGTGGGCTCCCTGTTAAGGGAGAGTCTTGGACCACTTGCCCAATGAGTAAATACGTGTTTAGGGAGGAAATGGGCTTGGGTGTGCTTATCACTTCAGGCCATTTCCAGAGCCTACATTTGGTAGCATTTACCCAAGGGGGAACTCACTGCGATATTAAAAAACAAAACAAAACAAAACAAAACAAAACAAAACGGCAACAACAAAAAGGAATTCTATGGAACTTTTCAGCTTGCCAAACCAAACCAAAACCTCAGACTGTGGTTTCTCTCTCCTGCTCCTTCCCTGTGAGCTCAGTTAGCACCCAAACAGGGGCCATTCGGATCCTGAGCGTCCCTACGGGGGTCACGGAGAGAAATCACGGCAGCGGGAGGGCAGGGGACGCTCCGCCCGGTGCAGTTTATTTTTGAAGTGGCAATTTCTTTTTTTGGTGCTTTTCAAAATCCTTGATGAGATTACAGACAAATGGCCTATCTGCTTTCCCATGATGAGTTTGCCTGGATAGGAACAGCAGCTGAGACTGGTGCTCACCGTGGAAAACATCCTCCGGGCTTTAAGCGCCGGTAATCTGAAAGCATCGACAAGAAGGCCGAGGGCAGCTTGCTTGGAAAGCAAATACCTTATTTGTACAGATTTTGGGGTTGACCAGGCATCAGCAGAAGGTGCTGATCACAGGGTGTTGAGCCATGAGTCGGAAAGCACTCTGGACCCTGGCAAGGATGGTAGACATGTTTTCTTCGATGTGATTCAAGTTAGGTACTTTTTTTGTTTTTAAAGTTAAGCCAAAACAAAACAGAACTGCAAACTGAACATACAGCGAGAGAACGGAAAAACCAAAAGCAAAAGAAAACCGAAGGGCATAAAGAATGGGATGCAGGAGAGGAAGAGGATCCCCACCATGGAAAGATAGCACAAGCAACAGATTGAGCTTCCCAGAGAATACGACGGCGTTTCTTCCCCCAAGGCTCCTGGGCAAGACAAGCTCTCAAAGATTCCAGATAATTCCTTCCTAAGGCCTTTTTGTTTTCCTTCCTTTTATTGTTATTATGTATATATCTATTTTTAAAGAGAAATAAGGCCCAGAGAAAACCACTGCACAGGGCTTTGGGTCTGCCCTCGCTCCAGGGGTGGGGTGGCGGTGAGCACTGGTGGAAAATGTGATTCAGGGTGTGAGCTGAGCCCAGAAACGCTGAATAAACACTCCACGAGCATTCTGGTTTCTCTGAATCTCACTGAGTTCGCTCCATTCAGCGAGGACACCCTTGCATGCACAGGCTCACGTTCTGGCCCCAAACGATCTACCTGCTGCTCATCCGAGCGTGTGGGTCTCTGTGCAGGCTCACCTGCTCTGGCTTCTTCCACCTGGCTTCCGGTGAGGGTGGGCATGGCTACGGGCCTACATACCTACAGATCCAACACTTAGCTCAGCTGCTCACAAGGCAGTTCCGAAATGACTAATTCTCCAAATGGCACTTTTGTGCCATCTGGAGAGAGAACTGCCAAGCATTTCCTTTATATTCTCTTGAAACTTCTTGTAAGAGTTCCCTCTTGGCTCATTTGCATGCAGATATTCAAAAAAGCTGGCAAATCTCTCCCTGATCCCTAATGGGGTTTTTGGTGATAAGCATAATCAAGGATATGGGAAATTTGCCATCAAATATATTTAAAAACCAACAAACCAACAAACAATATTACACACACACTAAATTCATTTCTTCTTTAAGAAAAGAACCAACAATTTTTATTAAAAGGGTTGGGTTTTTTTTTCCTTTAAAAATAGCCTTTTAAAATTTTTTATAGGATAAAAATAACCTCTTACCCATCACCCACAACCCTTACTTTTTTTTTTTTAAACTAAGAATTGCTTCCTGAATGTGATCTACAAATGTATCCATTCCAAGGGGAATAAAAAAGGAGATCTTTTTCACCAGGGGAAAATTACCCAACGAAGACACATGTTCTGGTCCAGGGCTGAGCCCTTGGTTTTGCCTGTCTGCTGGTGTTTTCGGCTTGAAGGCCACAAATAGGGGCCTGGCCCTGAACATGAGAGATTTGGAGAACATTCTGGTTTCCTGGCCAGGAGCCAGGGAGAAGAGTGGAGGCCTGAGCGGGAAGTCCTGGATGTCCAGGGTTCTGTGAGAGACGCTTGGTCTCCCGAGGATCTACCCGTAGCTGACACCGAGGCAGTGGGTCCCCACGTCCCTGGCCAGCACCTTCCAGAAGCCGATCTCCGGCTTTGGGGCAGGGGCTTGGCTGGCCCTTGCCTGAGTGATGGTTTCCAGGACAACTTTGGGGTTGCTGTGCTCAGGCTGGGAGAGTGGGACTGAGTGTGTGTGTGTGTGTGTGTGTGTGTGTTGTGTGTGAAAACTTTGGGGTTGTGCTCAGTCTGGGAGAGTGGGACTGAGTGTGTGTGTGTGTGTGTTGTGTGTAGGGGGGCAGCAGAGCATACTAAGTGTGGTGTGTGTGTGTGGGGGGCAGCAGAGCATAGCAGGGTAGAGGGCAGAGCTCAGAGAAGCAGCTTTTAAATGCAAAAGAAGGCAAAAGGCTCCCGACTGGCAGACTGGCGAGTGGGAGGCTGGCATGGGAAACCCTAAAGGGAAGGTGGGGAAGGTGGTGGGGGAGGTGGGGGGCAGGCAGCAGTGAGGGGCCCTGCACAGGGAGCTGGCGTCTGTGGCCACCTGGAGCACTGCATGTAAGTATGGGGCGGGGGGTGGGGGTGGGGGTGGGGGTGTGTGTGTGTGATGGAGTTGC
>NW_028016868.1:0-726 GCF_054177405.1 Leptonychotes weddellii
AGCAGCCAGACCGTGGGGGCCTGCGTGCCCTGCCACTCACCAGCCCCGTGATGGTGCACAAGGGCCCTAAAATCGGACCGCCCGGCTTCCCCCTCTGTAGAATGGAGAGAGTAGCAGTACCTACGACAGAATGGCTGCCAGGAACAAAGGAGTTCAGCGAACATATGGCTAGAATGTCAGTAAGTGTGAGGCACTGAAAAGACAGCCTGCCTGCAGACGAGGTCCCAAAGCGGAGCAGAGAGGAGGATGGGAAGTAGCACCCATTAAGTTCCTCGTGCGCCTTAGACACTCTACCCAGCACTTTACACTTACTTTCTCATCTAATTTCCTAATAATGCTGTAATAAAGAAGCACGATTACCTAATTGAAGATAGTATTATTTTGGGATTTCAAACTTCAGAGAAAACCCCAATTACTCAATTCTACAAAACCAGAGAATGATAAGGCCGTTAGAATATGGCATATAAGCACTTGTGATATTAGTAATTGGTTGAGTATGGTATCCAAACGCACTCACCTTGGGTCCTGAGCTTTGCATAAAGAAGCCGGGCTATTGGATACAAACTCCCACCAGAATGTCTATCATTTCAACACTGCCCTAACTGGGTACAATGGCAGTGTGAAGTCATCCTGAGGTCTTAAATGGCACCATGCCTGTGATTTTGAACATTTCTCACTTACTTATGGAGGAACTTGCAACCCTAAAATTTTCATCTGTACCTTACA
>NW_028016869.1:0-726 GCF_054177405.1 Leptonychotes weddellii
ATCCCAGGACCCTGGGATCATGACCTGAGCCGAAGGCAGACGCTTAACGACTGAGCCACCAGGTGCCCCTATAAGCTATTTTTTAATGGCCAGTGAGAATGACAGCTCTTTGCACCTGACAAAGTTATCCGGTTAAGAATCCAACTGGGTCTCAAAATTGTCACTTTAGTCGAGGCTGAATGCATGAGACATATGTCTCATCCTCCCACTCGCACCTCATGATTTACAATTTTATTGTTTCTTCACTTGAAATATCATCTACTATTCAGTTATTAGAGCATTACTTTTCCCAGGCCTATAATTAAGGCTGTCTTGGCACTTCCACAGTAACCCCTATTTTTCAAGGATTTTAAATTGTACTATGAAAATTTGAAAATTGGCATTTAATGTTTAAAGGGTAACGGTGTATTTTTTCCAATTAAATTAGAAAAATCACAGGGTAATTTGGACCGATGAGCCAGTTAAGAATAAGAAAGTATTTTCATAATTTTTAAGCTACCATTTGAAGATTTGATATATATATATATATATATATATATATATATATATATATATCTAAATGTAGCAGCACATGCACAGTATAAGTAAAATTCTGTGGAAGATTCAGATGTAATGAATAGAAAATTAACTTATAAATGCACAAATCTGGTTTGCAGTTGTAACAGATCCTGTTAAGCCCCTCCTTCCCATCCTCTCAGCAGGACAGTTATCTCATCTGGGTTCTGG
>NW_028016870.1:0-726 GCF_054177405.1 Leptonychotes weddellii
GGATTAACATAAGAATTAAATAAATAAATAAATAAATAAAAGAAGATCTGTGTAAGAATTTAGGAAAAATTATATTAATTTTTACTTAAAGCACTAGACCAAAAAAAAAAATGAAGCAAATATAAAATTTAGGAAGAGCAATGAGTTGTATAAGAAAGGAACCATTATTGTAATAATATATTATTTGGTGGCAATAAGATTAAGAATAAGAAAAATGCTATTATGACTACAAGATGCCAAAAATTCCATGAAGTTGAGTCAAGTTTGGAAGGTGAAGGGAAGGATATCTAGAGGATGTAGGTGGGGAGGCAGTGGGCCTATCAGAGAATTAAATGTTTATCTACCATGAATTAAATCTGAAATCCCTTAATGCAAATAGCAGTATAAGCAAATCATTTTGAAATATAGAACAGTTGCTTCTGAGAAGTCGGTCTGGGCAATGCGATGTCATGGAAAGAAGTCTATTCCTTTTTGGTATGAGCCTGATAACATTATTTGGAATTTAAATGATGTGTGTGCTTATATTTTTCTAATACAAATTTTAAAATACATTTAAAAATATTAACAAAAGTTGTGGCTGCCCAGAGGAATAAATTAATCATAGGTTTTGGGGTGCCTGGGTGGTGTGGTCGGTTGGGCAGATGGACTCTTGGTTTCAGCTCAGGTCGTGATCTCAGAGTCGTGGGGTCATGGGATTGAGCCCCTCTTAGAGCTCCATGCTCAGCC
>NW_028016871.1:0-726 GCF_054177405.1 Leptonychotes weddellii
TGGTTTCCGATTCTAGGTCATAAAGGGCATTGTGACCTCTGCCTTGTTTTCTTCTCCTGGATCAGTCCCTCTGGAAGACGCCGGCTGCCGTGTTGCCAGATCACTCAAGCAGCCCTACTGAGTGAGCCCTGGGTGGGCCCTTTGGCCTCAAGCCTTCAGATGACTGAAGCCCCAACCAACATCTGAACGCAAACTCATGAGACACCCGGAGCCAAAACCACCTAGCTAAGTCGCTCCCAAATTCCTGACCCACCAAAGCCGAAAGGCAATAAATGATTATTATTTTCAACCACAGGGTATTGGAGTGATTTGCTCTGTAGCAATTGAAAGTGTAAGAGACATTGTTACCTTTTCTCAGGATATGTTAAACTCTATAATGATGAGATGGGGCTGAAGGAACAAAGATTTCTAGACCTGGGGCATGTGTAGATGTTAGATCCCGTAAGGATTAGGAATCCCTCTGAGAAGAGGGGCTTGGTGAGCAATATACATGAAAATGTTTCGTAGGTGGCAAATATGGTGTAGAGCGTCATTCCTAGGAGTATCACTGTGGTTTCCAAAATTACACTCAGTGTCATCTAGCATCCTGTCCATCCCACGTGTCAAGTCTTTGATCATTTGTGTTCTTTTAAGAAAGGAACCTAGGGGGCGCCTGGGTGGCTCAGTTGGTTAAGTGACTGCCTTCGGCTCAGGTCATGATCCTGGAGTCCCTGGATGGAGTCCCCC
>NW_028016872.1:0-726 GCF_054177405.1 Leptonychotes weddellii
ATCCTAATTTCATTATATCTTTTTTCCCCTACTATTATTTTCCTCTTAATTTCCTCTCTTACTTTTTATTTTGTGTATTATAGACATAGTTCTGTAGCCTGTTTCAACACCTTTTTGGAAAAGACAAGACATCAGTATGTACATAAATAAATAAATGAATGAATGCACCAATCAATCTTCCCTAGGAATCCACTTTCAGGCTTACTCACCTTAACATCAAGTTCATACTTGTCTCTAGAACCATGTCATTCATGCAAATGACTCAGAACATATCAGTAAAGCTGGCGCTTTAGAGTTATTTCCCCTTATATCAAAACACTTTGTTTAATTTGAAAATAAAATGGAGATTAATTCTATTCTGAAACTGCTCAATTCAACTTCTTTTCTTTATTTTTTCTAAACTTCTCACCGGTTGACTGAATACAACTACCCTCCTGCTTCCTACCACCCCCAAATATTCTCATATCATCAGAGGCCACATTCTTTCTTCACTGATTTTCTAATTTGTAACTACCTCCTAAAGGGAAGGGAAAAATTTACTCCTCAGAAGGCTCTTCCACTGCTCATTATAAAAACCCTGCATGGAGGAACTGGAGGGTATTATGTTGAGTGAAATAAGTCAAACAGAGAAAGACATGAATCATATGATCTCACTGATATGAGGAATTCTTAATTGCAGGAAACAAACTGAGGGTTGCTGGAGTGGGGGGTGGGGTGGGAGGGATG
>NW_028016873.1:0-726 GCF_054177405.1 Leptonychotes weddellii
ATTTTAAGAGGACTTACAGCTCAATAGAAAAACGGGCAAAAGTCACAAAGCTTACAGGAAAGGAAAAAATAGCCTTCAAGCATATGACAAGATATTCAGCTTCATTCATAATAGCAAAGAGACCTGTCATATCACCACAAGGTGGCGAACGGGGACAGATGAAGAAGTCTGATCCCTCTATTGTCAGGGGTGTGGGCTCCGTCAGACTCGTTCACTTTTGATAGACAGGAGGTTGGTTTAACCGTGACAGCAGCTGAGGGTGTGACCTCCTGGGGCCTTTGCTAGGCTACGCCCTCAGGAAAAAGATAGAAAAAAATCCAGCTGCCAGTATAGGAAGATCATGAGATTTCTTTGCCTGGCTCTAGGTGAAAAATAAAAGCATGGATCTCAAAGCCCACCCTCACAGTGGTTTTTGACGTTGGAATTTTGGTCTGTGAAACTCAAAGCTAAGAAATGGTTCCTCACAGAAGACAGTCTTGGTGGGTGCTGTCCCTGTGGCCTGTGTTAGGGCCACACACACTCCGTCTAGAGCAGTGGTTCTCAACCGGCCGCGGGGGGCATTTGGCGAAGCCTGGAGCCGTTGTTCACTGTTGTGACTGACAACCGTGGGTAGAGAGATGGGTGCTGCTGACCCCTGCAGTGCACAGGACATCCCCAGAACCAAGGGCTGGAAAGCTGCCCAAATATCAACAGTGCCACTGGTCTACAGAGACTGACTCTCATGTC
>NW_028016874.1:0-726 GCF_054177405.1 Leptonychotes weddellii
GATGGATCTAAATCCGGTTCATTTCCCTCCGTGGCTGAGCAGATTCTTTTGCATGATCCTGCCACTTCTTAGCTACCCGCATCCTCGTGGGTTATCATCAAGCTGCCTGGCTTGCCTGTCAGTGGGCTTCTGAGTAAAAAGCCCTAAAGTCAGAAGGACTTTTGTGACTTGTTTCTGCCCAGACCTGAAATGACAGGAGAACCCTGAGTGAGCCACATCACATCTGTGCCTGTTTCCTTATCTTGGTGAAGACAAGTTGCCAAAGAATTATGTGGACAGATGCGACGTCTTGCCATAGCTCTGGCTGCCTCTACATCTAAGAGTATAAGGACAGAAGCTCTTGTTCCCATCATTGGGCTTGTTTGGGACTGAATAACTACCCCCTTCTGACCTTGTATTGCTCCATTAATGTGTGTTAAGTTTTGCCATGGGAATTCTGCACTCTGCAATACCTCAGGATATCCTAGGTCTGCAATAGGGAGGTCACCCCAAGGAGTGGAGAAGGAGGACTCTCTCCTGCAGGGTGAAGTCATTCCCAGGGTCTGTCACCTTGGGAACAGATGGATCCTAAGATGGGAAGAGCTCCAGCCAGGTGTTGGCCATGCAGAGGGTGAGATATTTCCATAGCCACTCCACTCTGGGATAGCTGCAAGCAGGAGATGACTTTTCTAAGATTACTGAACAAGGTTTGGAAAAGCCCTGGGGTCAAACTTAGGGCTTGGTCTG
>NW_028016875.1:0-726 GCF_054177405.1 Leptonychotes weddellii
CAGATTAAAGCTCTGGACATCTCCTAAGCAGGGCTAGATGTGTTTAAGTTAGATGTGTCTAGACACTCTGGAAGATATGGGTCAGGCACTGTGGCAGAGACAACAGAGGGGGAGAGTACGCCCAGGATTTTGGTCCCAGCTCCGGAAGAGGGCAGAAGCCCAATATACCCGCATAGAGCAACAGCTTCTAGCGATGTACACAGAGCTCCTCAAGGTAGGACCTCTACACAGCAGCCAATACAGCAACCAGTGGGCTGAGCTTAGAGCAGTTTGGCTGGTGATTACTCATGAGCCTTGGTCATTAACCCTTTGTACTGACCGCTGGGCTGTTCTAAAGAGATTAATCCTATGGCTTGGACAATGAGAAACTGAGGGATGGATAATCATAAAATAAGCCCATGGGGGGTCAGGATATGTGGAAAGACATCTGGGGACATCTGCAAGAGGCTGAAGCAGCCCTCCTTGTTTTCCGTGTCCCAGCTCATGAGGCACTGACGCTTCCAATCAGGAAGCTGATGTCCTACCGCAGGTGTTAGGCATGAGCTACTGACCCTTCAGTAGGTACAGCAGGTTGGGTGCCTAGAAAGAATGGCCACCATAGTGTCTCAATAAAATGGCATATTGCTAAGGATGCCAGATGGCCCTTAAAGTACTTGGTTAGTACAGTAAAAGCATGGCCTGTGTGTTCTAAACAGCACCCAAAGCAACTGCTGAAGGAACCTGAAG
>NW_028016876.1:0-726 GCF_054177405.1 Leptonychotes weddellii
CAATTCCAGCTCCTTCCACATAATGGCAGCACATATAAATACACAACACTTTGGTGAACGTGGAGATGCCATGCAGAGGATCTGCCCTCAGATAAACTCAGTGGCAATGAGGTGCGCTTTGGGGAAGTTTGACCAAAAGTGTGGACTGCTGCGAGCCTGTCTTCCTGAGAGAGGCGAACACATGAAGTCAAAGCCTGTGGCCTTTTTGTAAACCTACAATGCTATGGGTTCTGCTTTTTTTTTTTCTTTCTTCTTCTTCTTTTTTTTTTTTTGGTGAGCTCTATGCCCAATGTGGGGCTCAAACTCACAATCCCAAGATCAAGAGTCGTATGTTCTACTGATTGAGCCAGCCAGGCACCCCTGGGTTCTGCTTTTTTAATTGGAAAATTCAAGTCTGATTTCTATTAAAAAGCATAGGCCACCAAGAAAGATCCGTCTTCACCAATGCTAACACGAATAGTCGTAATGAAAGAAATTTTGCCAACACAACACTGGAGTGGTGGAGGACTTATATGATACATTTGAAATTTGTATTGTTGGTGTTGTCAAAAGACTCATGGTTTTTATTTCTTGAGCAATGCGTATGGGCTACATGATTTTCAAAGGTGATATAGCTATTCCTTGGAGAACTGTGTTTTTTTTTTTTATTCTTATGTTAATCCCCATACATTACATCATTAGTTTTAGATGAAGTGTTCCATGATTCATTGTTTGTGCATAACACCC
>NW_028016877.1:0-726 GCF_054177405.1 Leptonychotes weddellii
TTGATCCCTTGGTTGTTTGCTCTAGCCTTATCCCCCAAATATGATGTTTGATATCTATTTTCAGGTTCTAAGCTCTGGCTCTCCTGGACACACCACTTAGTGTTATTTAACAAGACCTTACATGGCTTTTATTATTAGAACAGTATCAGTCACTATTCTAAGCAAATCACACATATTATCTCATTTAATCATTATAACAACCCATAAAAGCTAGATGAAATTACTGTCCCCATTCTCAAAATGTTTGATGACATCTACGAAATACTGTCGAACAGAAAATTTCCCCAAGCCTTGTCATCCAGGGTTATGAGTAGGGGACAGTCACATATGTATAGAGTGTCCACATGACTGACCTCAACTAGTCAATCTCCAGCCCCTCCAGAAGTGAAAGTGATACATCCTGGCCCAGGGCCAAACAAAAGCAGACATTTACCATAAGTCAGAGTTAGCATGAACTATCTGATATGGCCTAAAGCCCCAGGTATACAAAGACACTTCTCTCAGAAGTATATTCCAAATGCTTAAAGGTTATCTCCCAGAAACTGATCAAGAGCTAGTCTTTTCAATCCATCAAAATCCTTGAGGAGAACACAGGCAGCAACCTCTTCGACCTCAGCCGCAGCAACTTCTTCCTAGAAACATCGCCGAAGGCAAGGGAAACCAAGGGTAAAAATGAACTATTGGGACTTCATCAAGACAAAAAGCTTTTGCACAGCAAAGGAAACA
>NW_028016878.1:0-11328 GCF_054177405.1 Leptonychotes weddellii
TATTGAATGGAGCACTGGGTGTTATACACAAACAATGAATCATGGAACACTACATCAAAAACTAATGATGTAATGTATGGTGATTAACATAATAAAATAAAGAGAAAAAAAGAAAATGGGGCACTTAGGAGGTGCAAGTTTAGGATGAACAAACCTAAGAGTTACAGTGGAAATACTGGTGAGAATTATAATAGGAACCATCATTTTTTCTTCTTCCAGCAACAATCTTGATTTTCCTTCGGGAATTCACCCTTCTACCACTCTCTGTCCAAAATAGGTCCAAATGCAGTGAATAAAAGAACTCTGACAAGAGCTACCTAAAAAGAGACTCTCTCTTTCAAACTGAATTTAAACTTGAGCTACTGCAGTCATCTGATCATCACATGAAGGCTAAGAATAAAAACCAACACGCCAAAGACAAGCATATGTATCAGAGACAGAAAGTCAGAAACTGAGCCTAAAACTAAGCTGCACCTGAAACTAGCTCCACTCTGGACCATTTTCAGGTTCATGAACCATTAAATTTCTTTTTTTTTTTTTTCCATCCTCATGCAGTTTGAATTGCATTTTTTTATTACCTGCAACTGAAAGAGAACAAATATGACCAAGCCTAATAAGGAGGGTAGAAGAAGCCAGACCTAACTGAATGGTGTGTTTTCCTTGCATATGCAAAAATTCAGAAAAGAGGTTAATAGTTTGTACTCTTACAAGCAGACTGCCTGGATTTGAATTCCATATTTTTCACCTATTAGCTGTGTCATTTAAGACAAGTTACTTAACTTCTAATTTTTTTGGCAAAATGTGAATAATAACAGTTTCCACCTCATAAATTTGCTATGAGCATTAAGTAAATTAAGCTCTTAGAACAATCTCAGTCTTCTTTGTCAGATCAGGATAATCTGAGTATCATGAGGGTGTAGGGGGCAGAAGAGGAGGTGAGGATTTGCACCAGAAAAAGTGAAAATGTATTCTTAGAAAAACAAAACCGTGGCAATATGGAAAGCAAAGCAGGAGAAAAAATGAGATCCCAGGCTGGCAGGCATCAGGGAGGGGGAATGCGGAATGAAGCTTCAAGGTATGAGATCTCAGTAAGAGGAGTGGGGAAACATTTTAAGAAGTGTTGGTGTGTTTTACAAATTGGTCTTTTATATCAAAGAGATAAAGCAACAAGGTTGTTTTATTCATGTGATCCTGCTCTACACCTGGGCCATGCAAAACCCCAGCTTACAGGTGGGTTCTGTGGTCTTGGACAACATCACTGGTGTGCAGGCACGGTAAAGCAAGGACAGAGGAATGAATGCAAAGTCAAGAAAAGAGCAGGGAGCAGGTAGGGTTCAAATGCTTTCTCATCTCTAGCGGGGGAGCAGGTGATGGATTTTCATGATGAGAGAATTCTATTTCTTTAAAAGCAGGACTAAACTGCTTCCCTTGTTAGCTGCAGTGAATCTTCCATTCAGCTGACGGGGTGGGGGAGGGGGGGAAGAGGAGGTGTTTATAAGCACGTGTGTGTGTGTGTGTGTGTGTGTGTGTGTGTGCCCGTAAACCCTCTTCTCTGAATTATATGTAAGAGCTCATTACGGATTTCCAAACTCATCCCCTTGTCATGACCAGGTATAAAAAACGGGAGAAAAAAGATAGTCCACTTTACCTGCTACCAATGCATAGACACGATCAAGACTTACCATGTGATTAAAACATTTAAGGGACGACTATGCATAAGATATTCAAGGTATGATCTGACCATATTTGAATATTAACATGAATTACTCCAGATTTTTAAATTAATTAACTACTTACACAAGTATAACCAACTATACAGACGAAGATGCTCTCTGTGGATATATTTTGTGGCACTAAAAACTGTGAGCACCCTAACTGCCCACCAAAAGGAATGGTTAAATTGATAATGGTGTAACAAGTACATTTTTAGTGTTGTTTAAATGTGTTACAAGTATGAATTAATTTCATAATTTAAAAATGTTACTGTAAAATTAGGTAAATACTATAATGTACTGTGCAGCTGCTGGAAAGAGTAAAGTAGATATGTATGTACTTATATAAAAAGATACTTAGGATGTACCATTTTAAAATTTTAAAATGCTGCAAATCGTATAGAATCTCATTTTTTAATAAATGTTTAAAATTCTATTATGTGTGTTATTTGTGTATCCTTAGAATTCTACAAGGTTACATACCAAACTTCTGATACATACATATCAGAAGTTCTCTCTCAGGGCGCCTGGGTGGCTCAGTTGGTTAAGTGACTGCCTTCGGCTCAGGTCATGATCCTGGAGTCTTGGGATCGAGTCCCGCATCGGGCTTCCTGCTCAGCGGGGAGTCTGCTTCTCCCTCTGACCCTCCTCCCTCTCATGCTCTCTGTCTCTCATTCTCTCTCTCTCAAATAAATAAATAAAAATCTTTAAAAAAAAAAAAAAAAAGAAGTAGTTCTCTCTCAGGATTGGTAGTGGGTGTAAGCCAAGGACTGTTGCTTTTTTAATATATAATTTTTATATTATATGGATTTTAATACATATTTATTGCATTTAATGTAAAACAAAACAAGCTGGTAATAATCAAAAACTTAAAGGGATATTTAAATAATTGTTTTTAAATACCGTATTTTATTTTTTAAAGATTTTATTTAGAGAGAGAGAGCATGGGCACAAGCAGGGGGGAGGGGCAGTCAGAGAAAGAGGGGGAACAGACTCCCTGAGTGGGGAGCCCCGTGTGGGGCCTGATCCCAGGACCCTGAGATCATGACCTGAACCAAAGGCAGACGCTTAACCGACTGAGCCACCCAGGTGCCCCTTAAAATTTTTAAGTAGGCTACATGCCCAATGTGGGGCTTGAACTCATGACCCTGAGATCAAGAGTCACATGCTCTACTGACTGAGCCAGCCGGGCGCCCCTAAAATACAGTACTTTAGATCCTGTGAAGAGCCAGTTTTCAAGATAATGTGACTTGAAATGTCATTAACTCGATGCTTTTTCTATGAATAAAATAAAATGAAATTGAAATAATCACATGTATGTCATAAGATTATATGTAAGAATCAGAGCAATATAATAGTATAAACCATGTAACTGGGAACCAGAATTCATGCATATTAACCATCAAGAGCATTTTCTGGATCTTTGATACAATTGGGAGACCCTCGAGAATGAACTAGAATGATTATTTACCACTCTTCTCTTTAGCCATCCACCACTTCCCTCTTCCCAGGGAATTGCTGTTTATAAAAATTAATCCGTTTTGCTTTGGGGAATAAATAAGGACAAAAATTTAAAATGGTGTCCATGACCAAAAAACCATAATAAAGTGTGAGTACTTGAATTCTCTAGTAAGTTATTATTTTTAGGTTTAAAAATACAAATATTTTATTTAAGTTTTATTTAAATTAGTTAACCTGCAGTGTAATATTAGTCTCAGGAGTACAATATAGTCATTCAACACTTCCATACAATACCCAGCGCTAGCTTGTCACAGCAAGTGCACTCCTTAAACCCCACCACCTGTTTAACACATTCCCCCAACCCACCTCCCATCAGTTTGTTAAGAATCTGTTAAGAGGGCGCCTGGGTGGCTCAGTCGTTAAGCGTCTGCCTTAGGCTCAGGTCATGATCCCAGGGTCCTGGGACTGAGCCCCGCATCGGGCTCCCTGCTCAGTGGGAACCCTGCTTCTACCTCTCCCACTCCCCCTTCTTGTGTTCCCTCTCTCCTTGTCTCTCTCTCTCTGTCAAATAAATAAATAAAATCTTAAAAAAAAAAAAAAGTGAAGCAGAGACACTAAAATACAGAGCAGGGGATATATAGTGAACTTTTTATGACACAGATTTCTTGACTTACTTCTCATTTTGCAGTATGTTTACATATTTGTATATAGCTTGAATAGTCTCACAATGAAATTTCTTCCTCAGAATTGGGAATGAGAGCTCCATTTATTATTGAAAAGGGAGGTCAAATAAAAGATGAATCTATGTTAGAAATAAAAGCATGCTATCCAGGGGCACCTGGCTGGCCCAGTCAGTAGAGCATGCAACTCTTTTTTTTTTTTTTTTTTTTTTTTTTAAGATTTTACCTATTTATTTGAGAGAGAGAGAGAGCACAAGAGGGGGGAGCGGGAGAAGGAGAAGCAGACTCCCTGCTGAGCAGGGAGCCTGATGCAGGACTCGATCCCGGGACTCCAGGATCATGACCTGAGCCGAAGGCAGTTGCTTAACCAACTGAGCCACCCAGGCGCCCGAGAGCATGCAACTCTTGATCTCAGGGTTGTGAGTTCAAGTCCCACGCTGGGTTTGGAAATTACTTAAAAATGAAAGAAAAGAAAAGAAAGAAAAGCCTGTTATCCAAAACATCACCTCAAATTAGTAGCAAATTAAATTAGTTGTGATACAACATGGGTGGAGGGGGTACTGGTAAAAGAAAAATCTGGTTATAGGTCAAGTTTTGGTTTGACACCAGAAAGTACTTTTTCCCTCACTGCAAAATTATTGTGTTGTGACTACATGGAAAAATGTTAGAAGAGATCGTAGTGACTATTAGTCATGTTCCTTCTCAATAGAGAAACTTAATCCTATGTTTTGAAAATTGCCCATCATATGAATCTTTGTTTTCTCCTGAATACCAAAGCTACAAAGGCAGGAGTGTTGCCAGATACAACAAATAAAAATACAGAGTGCCCAGCTAAATTTAAATTTCACATGAATAGAGAATAAAATTTTAGTATGTCTCCCCAAGTTTTGCGAATGTTGAGCCTCCTGTATTTTGCTCAGCAACCCTAGAAGGGAGGACACTTGATTTCCCAGCCTCCCGTACAGCTAGGATGTAACACAGGATAGACTTGGGACCTAAGATTGACCAATTAGATGTACTAACCAGACCTTGAATGAGCAGCAGCAGCAGGAAGAGCGGAGAATCCATGTAGTTAGTGGTGATGGCGGCGGCACGTTTCCATAGTAACAAGGACGCCAGAGCGGCGCTGGTGCCCCGCAGTGTGGCTCCGACTTCCTGTGTCCAATAGCACCAGCATCCCCACAGACAGCTTCTGGGGGGTGATTCTGCTGCTTCTTTTCTTCTTCCGGCTTCATTTCCAAGTTCAACCCTTCAGAATTTTTTTTCTTTTTTACTTTTTATTATGATCAATTTTTGATGATTATTCCAGCTACCAATTTTCTTTTCTGCTGAGATTGCCCAGAATCACTTTTTATTCCTATCCAGGCATATCTCAGATATATTGAGGGTTTGGTTCCAGACCACCGCAATAAAGTGACTATCACAATAAAGTCAAATGAATTTTTTTGGTCTCCCAGTGCATATAAAAGTTATGTTTACACAGTACTGTAGCCTATTAAGGGTGCAAAAGCATTATGTCTAAAAAAAATGTGCGTACCTTAATTTAAAAACACTTTATTGCTAAAATGCCAACCATCCCCTGAGCTTTCAGAGAGTCGTAATCAGAGAGCCGGTGGAGGGTCTTGCCTCGATGCTGCTGGCTGCTGACTGATCCGGGAGGTGGGTGCGGCAATTTCTTAAAATAAAACAACAGTGAAGTTTTCTGCAGCAATTGACTCTTCCTTGCACAAACAAGTTCTCCGTAGCATGTGCTGTTGTTTGATAGCATTTTACCCACAGGAGAACTTCTCTCAAAATTGGGAGTCCATTCTCTCAAACCCTGCTACTGCTTTACCAATTAAGCTTATGTAATATTCTAAATCCTTTGTTTTCATTTCAAAAGTCTTCACAGCATCTTCACCAGGAGCAGATTACCTCTCAAGAAGCCACTTTCTTTGCTCATCTGTAAGAAGCAACTCTTCATCCATTCAAATTTTATCAAGTGGTTGTAGCAATTCACTCACGTCTTCAGGCTCTACTTCCAATTCTAATTCTCTTGCTATTTCCACCCCATCTGCAGTCACTTCCTCCACTGAAGTCTTGAGCTCCTCAAAGTCATCCATGACGATTGGATTCAACTTCTTCCACTTCTCTCTTCTCGTGAACCACAAATGTTCTCCATGGCACCTAGAATGGTGAATCCTTTCCAAAAGGTTTTAAATTTACTTTGCCCAGATCCATCAGAGGAATCACTATCTATGGCAGCTCGAGCTTTATGAAATGTATGTCTTAAATAGTAAGACTTTAAAGTCCAAATATTGCCTTGATCCATGGGCTGCAGCATGGATTCTGTATTAGCAGGCATGAAAATAACATTGATCTCGTCGTCCATCTCCATCAGAGCTCTTGAGTGAGCAGGTGCATGGCCAATGAGCAGTCATATTTTGAAAGGAATCTTTCTATCTGAGCAGTAGGTCTCAACAGTGGGCTCAAAATGTTCAGTAAATCGTGTTTACTGAAACAGATGTGTGTCATCCAGACTCTGTTGTTCCATTTACTAAGCACAGGCAGAGTAGGTTTAGCATAACTCTTTTTCAATTTTAAATTCAATGAGCCAAGGTATAGTACATCATTGGGTTTTGATATAATGTTCAGTGATTCATCAGTTCAGTATAACAGCCAGTGCTCATCACATCACGTGCCTTCCTTAATGCATAATTCTTAAGGGCCTTAAAATTTTGAGAATAGTAAATGAGCATTGGCTTCAACTTAAAGTCTCCGCTCCATTCGCCCCTAATGAGAGAGTGAGCCTGTCCTTTGAAGCCCGACACTGACTTCTCCTCTCTAGCTCTGAAAGTCCTAGATGGCATCGTCTTCCAATAGCAGGCTATTTGGTCTCCATTGAAAATCTATTGCTTGTTGTAGCCACCTTCATTAATCATCTTAGCTAGATCTTCTAGATAATGAGCTGCTTCAGTGTGCACATTAAGGTTTTGGGAACTGTTTTTTTCCTTAAGCCTCAGGAACTAACCTTTGCTAGCTTCAAACTTCTTTTCTTCCTGCAGCTTCTTCACCTCTCTCAGCCTCCATAGAATTGGAGAGGGAGAGAGATGGGGAACTGTCTGCCAGTGGAACAGTCAGAACACACACATTTATCCATTAAGTTCACTGTCTTACATGGGCACAGGGCACCCCCAGACAGTTCTAAGAGTAACATCAAAGGTCACTGATCACAGATCACTATAACAAATAATAATGAAAAAGTGTGAAATATTGTAACATTACCAAAATGTGACACAGAGACATGAGGTGAGCAAATACTGTTGGAAAATGGTGCTGACAGACTTGCTGGATGCCACAGACCTTCAATTTGTAGAAAATACAGTATCTGCACAGCACAATAAAGTGAACTGCAATAAAAATGAGGTATGCCTGTATAAAAACCCTATTTAATATCAGGAGAGAATGATTGGGAGAGGGAGAAAAAAGAATCTAAGCATTCAAACAATAAATTTCCAGGCATCCTCTTGTGGACAATAAAATCTTCACTTCCTCCCAAGAGTGGCAGAGCACAGTGTTAGAGCATGAACTCTGGGCTAATGTCCCCTGGGTTCAGAGCCCAACTCTGCCACTTACTACCTAAGTGACCTTGAGCAAGTTACTTAATGTTTCTGTGGATCAGAAAACTTCCTATTTCTGTATCTGCAAAATGAGAATAATAATGTCTATCTCATAGAATTGTTTTGAATTTCAAATGAGTTAATATTTATAACAGGGACTGGCACATGGAAGCACTACATACATGTTTACAAAACAAAAAGCAGGGCGCCTGGGTGGCTCAGTCAGTTGAGTGTCTGCCTCCGGCTCAGGTCATGATCCCAGGGTCCTGGGATCGAGCCCCACGTCGGGTTCTGCTCAGAGGGGAGCCTGCTCCTCCTTCTCCCTCTGCCCTTGCCCCTGCTTGTGCTCTCTGGCTCTATCAAGTAAATAAATAAAATCTTAAAAAAAAAAAAAGGCAATCATCATTCACAATTCCAAGTTGTACTCAGAGGCAAAAATAGTCCATGGTAATTACCATATTGATTCCCTCATCCAGGGGCTAAAAAAGAGCTTCAGAAGAGCCTTTTGTGTATAATAAACCATTCCAAGACTAGGACATGTTAGAACAAGCTTTCTTAATATTAGCACTGAGACCTCCAGCATTGCATTATCAAGCTAGTGATCTTGGTGGGCCTTACCGGAAAGTAAAATAGGTAAGATTTGGGAAACTAATCACCATAAAACATCACCCACGTAGCTTGTTATGGTCTTACAGAGTTATTTATTAACCAACTAGTCAGCAAAGGTGCCTATGGAGTGATTACGTAGCTAAAACACCATTAGCAGATTATAAAGGAGACTATTTGATTAATCAATTGGTATTACGGTCCTGGAGTAACATCATACAGGATTTGGAATTTTTAGTAAAATCCACGACAGAAGCAGGAGAGAGAGAAAAGAGAGGGAAGTATGACAAGAGCAACACAGAAGAGAACAGACCAACTGAGAATAAAGAAGGGGTGGGGGAATGACACCTCCAACTGACAAATCACTTTTTTTTCCAACTAACAAATTGCTTTTTATTGACTCATTTAACTATTGCTTATTGTCTCCTCGATACCATAATTTTATCTAGAACCTGTCCTAAGACCAAAAAAAATGCAAACTTACAAAATATACCAATAATGAGATAAATAGAAGCCTAGAGCCAATGCTGATCCTGCTTATATTTCCTGCTTCTCCCTCTGCCTCTCTCTCTCTCTCTGTCTCTCATGAATAAATAAATAAAATCTTAAAAAAAAAAAAGATAAAGAAGATGTGGTGTATATGTACACACACACACACACACACACACACACACAAAATGGAATATTACTCAGCCATAAAAAAGAATGAAATCTAGCCATTTGCAATGACATGGACAGAGCTAGAGAGTATTATGCTAAGTGAAGTAAGTCAGAGAAAGACAAATACCATCTGATTTCACTCATGCAGAATTTAAGAACAAAACAAAACAAATGAACATGGGGGAAAAAAAGAGGCAAATCAAGAAACAGACTCTTAACTATAGAGAACAAACTGATGATTATTAGAGGAGAAGTGCTAAATAGATGATGGGTATTAAGGAAGGAATCTGTTGTGATAAGCACTGGGTATTGTATAAAAATGATGAATCACTAAATTATACACCTGAAACTAATACTGCACTGTATGTTAACTGGAATTTAAATAAAAACTTGGAAAAATAAAAATAAAAACATGGAAAGGGACAGGAGAGCCTGGGTGGCTCAGTTGGTTAAGTGTTCAACTCTTGGTTTCAGCACAGATCATGGTCTCAGGGTCATGAGATGGAACCCTGCACTGAGATCCACACTCAGCATGGAGTCGGTTTGAGACTCTCTCCCTCTCCCTCCCCCACTACTCCTCCCCCTGCTCATGCTCTCTAAAATAAGTAAATAAAATCTTTAAAAATATATATGTGTATATATATATGGAAAGGGACAAATTGCACTAAATAAGGTTGAAGAAATAAATCCAAATACATCAGTAATTATAACCAGTTTGAATAGACTTTGCCAGAGGAAAGACACTTGTGAAACTAGAATTTTTACCAAAAAATCAAGACATGTTCTTTTTATGAGACGCACCTGAAACAGAAGGATACAAAAAAGTTCTCACTAAAAGGATAGAAATACATACAAATGCTACCAAAAGAAAGATGGTATGACTATATTACCAAGAGAGGATGGAGATTATAAAGCAAAAAGCATTGTTAGAAGCTTATTACTATTGAGAAAATGTTCAATTCCCGTTATACATAAAGATCTAAACTGAAATATACCTAATAATTTAACTTCAAAATATAAAGCAAAAACTCCTGACCTACAAGAAAAAATTGACAAATTTTTATATTACAGCAGGAGAAACAACACCTCCTTCTCAGTAAGTGATTAAATCCATCAGCAAAAACATCAAAAAGGGTAGGGATTTGAATTCATGATTTACAAGTTTTATATAATGGATTATGTGTAGAACTCCAACCCCCAAACTGGAGCATACACACTTTCCACAAACACATTTATGAAAATTTATCTCACACTTGGTCATAAAACATGTATTTTAGACATGATACTTTCTGACCAAATAAAAATTATGATTAAATCACCAAAGACAATATTTTAAAACATTTGAAAAAAGAAAATGTACTAATAACTTAATAGTCAGACAATGAATCATAATGGAATCTAGGAAATACTAAAATATTTAAATTGTACATAGATACAGACACACACACACTCTTGTACAATTCAAGTAAAGTGGTAGACAGAAATTTATATACTTATATGCTAGCGTTAGCAAAGAAAAAATGTTGGGACACCCAGCTGGCTCAGTGGTTGAGCGTCTGACTCTTGATTTCAGCTCAGGTCATGATCTTAGGTTTGTGGAATCGAGCCCCACATTAGGCTCTGTGCTTAGCAAGGAGTCTGCTTGAGAGTCTCTCTCCCTCTGCCCCTCCCCCTGCTCATGCACACACACTCTCTCTCTCGCTCGCTCGCTCACTCTCAAAATCTTTAAAAAAAAAAAAGAAAAAATGCTAAAAATTAATGAGCTAAGCATCTAACTTAACAAATTAGAAGAATAAGCCCGAACAGAAGAAAGGAAATACTAAACGTAAGACATTAGAAAGGATAAATGAAGCCCAAAATTATTTCTTCAAGGACTAAAAACATGGACACACTTCTGACAACACTAAGCTAGGAAAAAAAGGGGGGAAAGTCCCAATATTAGCAATGAAAACCATACATGCAACAAAGATTTAAAAGAGAGAGATTCTTAACAACTTTATGCCAGTAAATTTGAAAATTTAGGCATAGTAGACAAATTCCTCAAAAAAAAAAAAATTACAGATTGAACTAACAAAAAGTTGAAAAAATCTGAATGGACCTATAGACACTATATGCATGTAAACAATGTTTCATATATACTCCCACTTAGAAATGAGATCTAAAATAGTAAAGGCTGAATCTTCAGGAGAAAAATGGGACTTGAAATGAATGAATGTACATATTGGATATCACACGGATGTATGGAAGAAAAACAAGGAAGATCATTTGAGAAAAGGAAAGGCCTGGAAGAGGATATGAGTGCAGTGTACTTGTTTTTGTGACAGTAAGGAAATAGGACTGCCTAGAACAAAGAATATATTTTGGAAGGTAAATCTAAATAATGATGAAAAGATAGGAAAGGGCCAGATCATGAAAGTACTTAAAACCCCAGAAGAAGAGTTTAGAAAAATTCCAACTAAAAAAGTGAACCATTTAATTAATATTTTTAGTACAAGCCATTCATGGCAGCAGGGTGTGAGAGAGGAGCCTAGATTTAGGCCAATGATATGATGGATGGAATGATATTAAGTAATTAGGCATGAGATATGAAATCTAGTCTATTTCCTCCAA
>NW_028016879.1:0-726 GCF_054177405.1 Leptonychotes weddellii
AATGAATCATGGAACGCTACATCAAAAACTAATGATGTAATGTATGGTGATTAACATAACATAATAAAATTAAATTTAAAAAAAAAGAAACTTAACAGAGCTTCTCTAGGCCAGACTCATCAGCATATTGGTCATAATTGGAGCCATGAGTATAAAATAAATTTCTTAAGAAATGTATGTAGAGTAAGAAGAGAAGAGGGCATAGGGAAGAATGCTGAGGAACTCCAACATTCAAAGGATGGATAGAGAAAAAGAAGACCAAGAAAGGACAACCAGAGAGCTAGAATGAATGTAGGACAAGTGATAAAGTGATGTGAGAATTCAAAAAGGGAAGACGACTTCTAGGTTTGTGCTATGCCTTACAGGAAGTCCTATTGGAATGACCCTTAAGCAATATTTCACTTACAAAGAAGAGATGCAGTGGTAAAGCATTACAAGCAAAAAAACCCAAAAATGCATGGGAGAACAATTAACAGTTTAATGTGACTGAAATGTAGAATCAAGAGAACTAGAGAGAAAGCCATGACAGTTTGATGCCATATCGTGGAAAACCATGGATTCTGGGTAAGTTGTTGGTAACTTTATTATTTGGTGAGAAAAACCATTGTGGTTGGGGCTAAGGGAAAGACAAGGATATAAAACATGCTCTGAACTCTGGAATACCTGACCATTTTATTGTGGAAACAAGATCTAGGCACCTGAAAAGAATAAAAATTCAAGATAATA
>NW_028016880.1:0-726 GCF_054177405.1 Leptonychotes weddellii
CCACCCTGAATTATTAAAGCAGAGACAGTGAAATATAAACCTATAGACTGATATCTCTTATGAACATAGATGCAAAAATCCTCAAGAAAACATTAGCAAATCAAATCCAACAAGGTATAAAAATAATTATAAATCACAACCATGTAGGATTTATCCCAGGTGTGCAAGGCTGGTTTAACATTTGAAATCCAATTAATGTAATTTATCATATTAATAGAGTAAAAAAGAAAAAATCACATTATCATATTAATAGATGTAAAAATAATAATTGGACAAAATTCAACAACCATTCATGATAAAAACTCAGAGTAAACTAGGAACAGAATGGGA
This sequence comes from Leptonychotes weddellii, assembly GCF_054177405.1. Classification (NCBI taxonomy): domain Eukaryota; kingdom Metazoa; phylum Chordata; class Mammalia; order Carnivora; family Phocidae; genus Leptonychotes; species Leptonychotes weddellii. Next base: position 331 of record NW_028016880.1, read on the forward strand.
CTAATTCAATTTGATAAAGAACATATACTAAAAAATCTACAGCTAACATCAGACATCATGGTGAGAAACTTGAGGGCTTCCAATTAAGATCAGTTATAAGGCAAGAACATCCCCTCTTACCACTCATCTTCAGCATCATACTGCTAGTCTTTGCTGATACAATTAGGCAAGAAAAGGAAATAAAAGGTATATAGATAGAGCAGAAAGATACAAAACTGACATTGTTTTCAGATGACATGAATGGCTTGCAGAAACTCCAAAGGAATATACAAAAACAAAGTCCTGGAACTAATAAACAATTTAGCAAGATTGCAGGATACAATATTAATACAAAACAGTCAACTGCTTTCCTATACAGAAATAATAAACAAGTGGAATTGGAAATTAAAAACACAA
>NW_028016881.1:0-726 GCF_054177405.1 Leptonychotes weddellii
AAGATGAGTATAATGTGACAGGAAGATAGAGTCTTCCAGGCAGAATAATCAATCACAGGTGACAAAAGGTCAAAAAGGATTAAAAAAGCATACTATATTACAAGGTCACTAAGTAATGTAGTATGACCAGAACCTTTGGAAAGGGAGGAAGAACCAAAGAGATTAATTTAAGAAGTGTAACCTAAAAATTCAGATAGAAAGAATCATCGTCTTTAAATACTTGAATATTAAAGCTACACAAGCAGACTTTGATTCACTAGAAAACTTAACTTTCAAACCATTAAAACTGTCCAAATAGACAGCAATGAGTAGAGTCACCAGAATGGGAGAAGTATCCCTATTCACGTGCAAGATCAATCTCCCCCGGTGTTCCAGCTCGCATCTTCTCTCAGCTCTTCGTGACCTTAACTCATCAGTTTTCTCTACTCTCTCCAGCATCATCAATTTCTCCCTCTCTAATATGATAATACACAAACATGACTTAATATCGTCTATCTTAAGAAGAAAAAAACACCTGAGCTCTTGTCCCCCAGTTACCCAGCAGGTAACTGACCTGTTTCCCTGCCCCCCTTCACAGCAAAGCCCTCCAAAGAGTAGAATATACATTCAGTTTCTCCTTTCTCACTTTAACCCATGCTATTCGGGCCTTTTTGTGTGTGTGATCCACCACTCTCTCCAACTGTTCTTAATATTAAGTCACCAAGAAGGACCTGCAAGGGGGGCGCC
>NW_028016882.1:0-726 GCF_054177405.1 Leptonychotes weddellii
TTTCTTTAAAAAAATCAAGGTTTTCTATTATTAGCTTCCATGTTTTCAAAGACTTGAGTATTCCCAATTTAATATAAATAATCATCTTGAAGTGGAGACAAAAAGGAGGTATGAAACTTTCATGTTTGAAGGAAACCATAAATATACAGAGTGGTAAGAATAGCCTTTTGATAGAAATTCCCTAGAACAAAAAAAAAAAAGGAAGGAAGGAAGAAAGAAAGGAAGGAATGAAATTCCCTAGAACAAATGCATTTGTGGGCTTTGTTGTTGATGGTTCTTTGACAGAGGAAAAAAAAATTAATAATAAAATAAGTAGACTGGAATGGCAAAAGGCAGGCAAGTGATCAGGAGTTTGAAACTAGAGCCATGTCTCAGTAGTTTCCAGTCCCCTTCGGGTTCCAACGTCCATTGTAGAAGCATTTTTCAGCCATAAACCCAGGTCCTGTCACTGCCAGGGGACTCTCCTTTGGTAAAGATCTTCACCTGCCACACCCTTTCCCTAGCCCTGGAGCAGACAATTTTCTTTCTTTTTTTTTTAAAGATTTTATTTATTTATTTGAGAGAGAGAGAATGAGAGAGAGCACATGAGAGGGGGGAGGGTCAGAGGGAGAAGCAGACTCCCTGCCGAGCAGGGAGCCCGATGCGGGACTCGATCCAGGGACTCCAGGATCATGACCTGAGCCGAAGGCAGTCGCTTAACCAACTGAGCCACCCAGGCGCCCTGGA
>NW_028016883.1:0-726 GCF_054177405.1 Leptonychotes weddellii
TTTTTTTTTTTTTTAAAGATTTTATTTATTTATTTGAGAGAGAGAGAATGAGAGAGAGCACATGAGAGGGGGGAGGGTCAGAAGGAGAAGCAGACTCCCCGCCGAGCAGGGAGCCCGATGCGGGACTCTATCCAGGGACTCCAGGATCATGACCTGAGCCGAAGGCAGTCGCTTAACCAACTGAGCCACCCAGGCGCCCTGCCTACTGCTTTTCTTGGGTTTAAAAAGAATCCTAGGACTTTTATTAGAGTTCAGAGAAACGCATTTTAGAGATTACTTGGTATATTGATTTTGTGTTTTCATTTCAGTTTACCCATTTTCTATTGCTATATCTTGCTACAGTATTTTAGTGTAGAGTATAAATATTATGAGAGAGAATACTATAGAATATATTCAAACACTGGAAACCTTGGAGAGCATAGACATCTTGCACTTTTTTTGCTTTTAAATATAGTAATAGAAATTATTTCAGAAACACATTTGCTTGGTCTGCTGTAGGGTTGCTATCGATTCTGGTCTTTCCTGCCTACATATATTATAGTATTTGTAACTCAATATTTGTAATGATTGGACACTGAATCATCAGTGTAATATTGTGAGCAGTATTTTGTTTAGCATGTTTTGTTCACTGCTGTGTTCCTCTTCCTAGCTCTGGAACAGTCTGGGGTATGTAGTGAGTGCTCTATAAATACTTTGAATGAATGAATGAATATTGCTCACTATAAC
>NW_028016884.1:0-726 GCF_054177405.1 Leptonychotes weddellii
ATTTACAATATAGTAGTTGAACGACAACAGCATTGAGCAACAGTGTTCCAGGTGTGGAGGGACCAAGCAAAGGCCCAGATCAGGGAGAAAGTCTGGTATGGGTATACACTGAAAGCCTGAGCCCTTCGGGGCGCCTGGGTGGCTCAGTCAGATAAGCATCTGACTTCCGCTCAGGGTCCTGGGATCAAGCCCCGCGGCGGGCTCCCCGCTCAGTGGGGAGTCTGCCCGTCTCTCTGCCCCTCCTCCCCCGCTCGCTCGCTCTCTCTCAAATAAATAAAATCTTTTAAAAAAATAAATAAATAAAGCCTGAGCCCTTCAGTCTGGACAGGGCAAAGTGTGCGTGGCAGCCGGCCACGAAACAAAGTTTGGTCTTTACCTCAAGGGCAGTGGGAGCGAGGGAACGTTTCAGGCAGCTGGGTGACGAGGTCAGAGGTGCGTTTTATTTTTTATGTATTTATTTTTATTTTTATTTATTTATTTTTAAAGATTTTATTTATTTGAGAGAGAGAGAATGAGAGACAGACAACACGACAGGAAAGAGGGTCAGAGGGAGAAGCAGACCCCCAGCTGAGCAGGGAGCCCAATGTGGGACTCGATCCCAGGACTCCAGGATCATGACCTGAGCCAAAGGCAGTCGCTTAACCAACTGAGCCACCCAGGCGCCACCCCGAAGGCAGATGCTTAACCAACTGAGCCACCCAGGCGCCCTATTTATTTATTTTTAAA
>NW_028016885.1:0-726 GCF_054177405.1 Leptonychotes weddellii
CGAAATGAATCCACCCGGACGGCTGGGTTCATCTCTTTCCAAGTGACTCAGTGCTTTCGTCCCCCCTCCCTCTCGTCCTCCCCACATGGCGGCCTGCAGATGATGTCTGAGGCCCGAACCGGAGAGATTCCTGCTCCCGGTTGAGGAGTGGAAAGCCCTAACTGGACCCGCCTGGTCTCTGGGCTCCGAGCCTGGGCCCTCTGCGGCCTCCTCCGCTGGCTCTTTGTACTCGGGTGCCTCGGAAGGGCTGCCCCTCGGGGGGCAACGTCTCAGCAGCGAATGTGGGGCCCACCGTGCAGGGCGCCTGCCCCCCGCGCAGTGGGAGGGCACGATGTGGTCTCTCTGCACACAGGCTGCTGCCAGGTGACAGGGGCCCGGGGGCTGGGGCTCTGTTGCCCACAGCTCTTTTGTGGCAGGGAAGACGGGAACCAGAGCTAATTTAATAGGGTCCTGAGGCGCCCTGGCAGCGGGATGGTTGCAGCTTCCTTTGTGGAGAATCAGCCCTGCCATAGCAACCTGCCTTCTAGTGTCTAGAAGAGCTGTGTTCAGCCTCATGACTCTCCCCCCCTTTTTTTTTTTCAATTGGGAAAGGGGGAGGAAGTAGGGAGAAAGGGCTCCGATATAAGCAGTTACCAAGGAGACCCGAGTCGGGGTTGGAAAGGTTTTCTCCTTCCCTCAGTCCATACAGGCGGAGGAGGGGCGAGCGCCCAAACGCAGGGGATCGCC
>NW_028016886.1:0-726 GCF_054177405.1 Leptonychotes weddellii
TGTGAAATGATATAATGACTAGGCTTTGTTTTAAAATACTACAAGAAAAAAGGGAACAAGTAATAGATAAAACAATAAAGGGGAGCCTGGCTGGCTCAGTCAGTGGAACATGCGACTCTTGATCTCAGGGTTGTGAGTTCAAGACCCATGTTGGGCATAGAGATTACTTAATAAAAAAACAGTTTATGTTAACAAACTAGAATTTAAATAAAAATTTGAAAAGAAAAAAAGAATGACAATGGAGGTTAACCGTACTATTCTATTTACATTTGTATATGTTTGTAATTTCCCATTATAAAAAGTTTAAGACTATATTCAGATTAGTAAACCTACAAGTTTACTAAAGATTATTAAGAGATGTATGGGGCATAGTCCTAACTGCTAACCAAGGTCCAGATCAAAACGAATGGCGTCTTTACATTTTGTTTCTTATTTATTTATTTATGTATTTGAGAGAGGGAGAGAGAGAGAGAGCACAAGCCGGGGAGGAAAGGCAGAGCAAGAGGGAGAAGCAGATGCCCCACTGAGCAGGGAGCCCGATGTGGGGCTGGATCCCAGGACACCGGGATCATGACCTGAGCCAAAGGCAGACACTTGACCGACTGAGTCACTCATGCGGCACTTCATTTTGTTTCTTACACTGTTACCAGGTCTGAACCACTGCATTCATTCTTATATTCTTAGTAACACAATATTTGCTAGATACCATCTTTCTAAAAATTGGAA
>NW_028016887.1:0-726 GCF_054177405.1 Leptonychotes weddellii
CCCCCTCTTTTACTTTTTTTTAAAGATTTTCTTTTCTTTTTAAGTAAACTCTATCACTAACGTGGGACCTGAACTTATAACCCCGACATCAAGAGTAGCATGCTCTATCGACTAAGCCAGCCAGGTGCCCCTATGGTGAACTTCCTTTAGATTCCCAAACTCCTGAGGGTTGTTCTCATTTCTAGACTGTAATTTATACTGTCCTCCCTATCATAAACATTATGTTTTTGTTTAGCAAATTCCTACTCATCTTTCATATTGTACATTAAATGTTAATATCTTTTGAAACTTTTGTATAACTACCTTTGACTGAGGCATGTGCTCTTGTTATACATTCTTATACCACCCAATGTAGTCTTCTTTCAGTGATTTTCACACTTAACTACAACATTCTATCCTGTCTCAAGAAGTCACATATGTTGGAAAGATAGTAATAGCAACTACATTTTTCATTATCTTATTCCAAAAAGCTAAAAAAAATCCCTCCTTATTGAATGATCAATGAAAAAACTGAGTATCGAATAAATTAAAACAATGAGTGAGGATTCAGCCCAGCTATTTTTTACAAGCTGTATTTTTAAGAAAATGAAATAAATTGCATTGTACTAATTTATTAAAACATGAGATGTTAGGAATGAATTTTTGTGATATAATCTACAAAGTTTTTCAACAATGTTTGAGGCAAGTATTTGTAATTAAACAGAAACTCAAATCACCAGAACCCTC
>NW_028016888.1:0-726 GCF_054177405.1 Leptonychotes weddellii
GTAACTTGGGGTGGTGAATCAAAATTAGGAATATTCAGATCACATTTTATTAAACGATTGATGTTTTAAAGTTTTTCTTCCAATAGCAAGAATACATTGTGGAGAGAAATGGCAGTGTATGTTCTAAGTACAATTCAGAAAATAAACAGGTGGAGAGAGACTCCATGGCCAAATAGCCCAGGATTTAGTACCCAAACGTTAGGGTCTATGCTCCAGCTACACCACGAGCAAAATGTCTAATCTTGAGCAAATTAGTGCCTTCATCTCTACAGTAGAGATAATGATGGTCTTTTGTGGGCAAGCGTTTTACAAGCATTATATAAGATAAAGCATTTGGCACTTGCGGTCTTTTTTAAAGAAGGCAGTGGTAGTGCAAATAAGTTGTAAAAGATTCAGTAAATCATGTGGTTTGAGATCTTAAAAAATAATTGTAGGGCGCCTGGGTGGCTCAGTTGGTTAAGCGACTGCCTTCGGCTCAGGTCATGATCCTGGAGTCCCTGGATCGAGTCCCACATCGGGCTCCCTGCTCGGCAGGGAGTCTGCTTCTCCCTCTGACTCTCCTCCCTCTCATGCTCTCTGTCTCTCATTCTCTCTCTCTCAAATAAATAAATAAAATCTTAAAAAAATAAATAAATAAAATAAAAGTGGCTTTTAAAAATGAATGAATAAGGGGCGCCTGGGTGGCTCAGTTGGTTAAGCGACTGTCTTCGGCTCAGGTCATGATCC
>NW_028016889.1:0-11328 GCF_054177405.1 Leptonychotes weddellii
AATTATTGACCAGAACCCAAGCAAGATGCACCTGTTTTCTTGGGACCTTAGGGTTGCTGGTCTCATTTTCCCAGCCTGTCTTCTGCGGGAGGGGCCTGCCGCGCTGTTATTCAGGCAACCCTGTTTGGGCGGAGTTGCCCTGCGCCCCTGTGGCGGGGGATGGGCTCAGTGGGAATCAGTCTTTGGGGCTTTTGTTCTCTGGCACCTTTCCCTGGCGGCTTTCCGCGTCTCTTCCGCGAGTCAGAGCAGAAGAGACCGTTTCCAACCCCTCTGCCTCAGAGCAGAGAGACCTCAGTCCGTTCTTCAGTGAGCCCTCCAGGCCACACGGTCTCCATTCCTGTCGGTGCCGCTATAAACTGCAGCGTCCTGGGTTGTGCGCCCCTCCGCAGCGCTCCCAGTCCTGCCTCCAGGTCGGGGCATGTCTCTGCCCTTTGTGCTTCTAAAACCGCCAGCCGCTCCCAATTCGCGCGCATGACTCCGCCGCTTGAGGTTTCCACCCCTGGGGGTTGCAGTTCACCGGCAGGACCCCAGCTCACCGGGTTTCCGTCTCGGAGGTGCAGTTCACGTGCGTGGGACAGTGGCTCCGGTTTCTGTTGGCGGGGGGGCTGCAGTTTCCGTGCGCGCGACCCCGCCGGTCTAGTTTTCCACCCTGGGGGCTGCCCTAAAGTTCTTTCCCGACGCTACCAGTCTGTGAGTCTGTGCCCGTCCTCAGCGCGCGAGGCTGTCACTCACCGGCGGTGTAGGATCCCCATGGCCAGGCACCCTCCCGCCGCCATTTGTCCTCCGATATCTGCCCGCAGAATCACGGCTCTCCGCTTCGTACCTCACAACCAACCGCCTGTGATATTCTGTTTGTAGAGATCCAGATCTTCTTACATCTCAGGCTGGTTTCGTGGGTGCTCAGAGTGGTCTGGTAGATATCCAGCTCAATTCCGGGGACCAGTTGAAATAGGGTCCCCTCCTCCTCCGCCATCTTTCCCCTCTCCTGGACGTAAGTTTTTATTTCTCTGGGATAAATGCCTAGGAGTACAACTGCCAGGCCATATGGTAAGTATATTTTTAAATGAAGCTGCCAAACTCTTCTCCTTTAACTACTCACTTAGGGTAGTTCTTCCAGCATTTGAAACATGCAGCGCCTCTTTCATCTGGCCCCATGGTATCAGATTAGAGTTTCACTGTTCTTCAAATTATTTTCCCCTTATATATAAGCTGTCGTTTATTTTCTATTATTTCCCCATTGTCAAAAGACCAGTTTAATTCAAAAGGCATTTTTAAAAGAAGTAGTGTTCTGTTCACATTTGCTTTTCATCAATAATGAAGCCTTTCAGCTTAGGAAACTATGGAAAAGCATGTGAGTTTTTGCAGCATTTTTAATTGGCTCTTTCACCACACATATTCTACACTAAAATAGATCCCAAAAATCTATGCTAATTTATTATAAACATGCAAGCCTTTATCATCTTGGCATAATTTAAAAGGCAGTCGTCTCATGAGACACTGTTGTTTTTTCATCTCAATGTTTTTTCAAGTGATAAACCAAAACTGTGACTTTTCATCTGGCACTGAACTAACAGTGTGAGTCACAGGAGAGAAAAAACTTTAGGCGCTTATGACAGGAAGAAGCATGAAATGAATTTACTGACAGAACTTAAAGTTACAAGAAATAATGTTATCACTAGTGGGCTTTTTAAATTTATGTTTTGATTTTTTTTTCTTGATACTACCTCCTATATACCGAGCTCCTTGCCACAAGCATACAAATATATAAATAACAATATAACTTTGTAACACCAAAAATCTTTATTTTCAAAACCACTGCATTGCCAAGTTAATAAGCGAAATTCCACTACATAAGTAAGGAACCCATGACACATGAGATTGGGGTAAAACCAGGCAAGAAGGGGTAGTTGACTGAGTTCATAAACTATGTGTTTAGGATCCAATTTCTTGATTAATAATGAGGAAAAAAATAATTCAATAATATATATTGGAGCACTTACTTTGTGTCTGGTAATATTCTAAGAAACGTGCAGATGTTTTTGAAAAGGTCATTCTCTCAACAATCTTGTTATATATTACAAATGAAGAAACTGAGACAAAAATAAATAACGTAACTCCTTATCTGACTGAGAATGATGAACCTGATAAGTGATATAGTCAGAAATCGAGCCCAGGTAGTCTGAGTTAAGATCTCAGCTCTTAACCTCTGTACTCTACAGCCTCTTTAAGAACAATATATAGGCACCTTTACATAAGCTCTAACAATTAGGGCTTGAAAACATAAATAAAATAAACTTATTCAATAATCGGGAAGTAGGTGATATGGGAAAAATCAATGGTTTGAATATTTCTTCAACTTAGCTAATTATAACAATGGGTTATGGCAATATGTCCTCCAATTACTAAAATTTTCTTTCACCTTGTATTCCCACTGGATTTCTTTGTTTGGAAGTGTTTGTATTGTAAAGTATAAGAGCTGAAGCAGCCAAAATGATTCAGACCACAGAGAAAAAGGTTTTTATTTTAGTATTTAAAAGGTCACTAAGCTGAGCAGGACTAAATTAAATTGCTAGAATCACAGTGTCTGTCAACACAACACACTTTCACAGCTGGTTTTCTCAATCTGAGTTAGATTTGCATTTTGGAAATCATATTAAGGTACCAGTGAGGGGTAAATTGGGCTTCTTATGTTGATTGAAAATTTTGGAACTAGAAGGAGTACTTTGTTTTCTAAACATACTTTCAAAAACTGCCTTTAAAATTATTATCATCTCACAAAATACTTATTGATCAAAAACAATATAACAAGTTTCAGATAGGTAAAATATTTATTTACTTTTCTCTAAATAGTGAAAAAGGTTACATCTTAATAAATAGTAAAACACACACACACACTCGCACGCACACTCACACAATCACTTGATAGATTCTTATTTGTTTCTTCCTGTAGGGGGAAAAAAATACCACGTGTGGTTCTTCCATGTTCCGATTATCTTCTACTTAATCCTATAGAGAGAGAGCAGCCACCCCATGGTGAAAGAAATTGAGGCCAGTCCTTATGATTAGGCTATTGGTATTTGAGAAAACAGATTTGTTGCCAATAAAAGAATGCCATAAGGATTTTATGCTCTTCTGTATTGGAACAGCCTGCTTTGCTAAATTAAAGTTTAAAAACTTTTAATCCAATCCCATACTGTTTATTTGTTTTGTTTTGTTTTGTTTTTTGGAGAGGGATTGTTTTAATTCTATTTCATTAGAGCTGAACGAAAGGAAAGGGAACTCCGAAAAGTTGTTTAGAACTATACCATGCTGTTGTGTTCCAAATCTGAAACAGAAATCGACTAGCAACATGTCAGGACCAGGTGACAGGAATTTGGAATGCTACAAATGATACTATTTAAAAAGTATCAGATACCCTAAATCTATTCTTAGAGTCTAAAATGTCTACCCTTAGATTTCCTGTTTGACTAAAGCATTATCTTTAACAGGAAAGAAAGAAAAGCAAGTATAAGAATGTTACTATGCTGGGCGCCTGGGTGGCTCAGTTGGTTAAGCGACTACCTTCGTCTCAGGTCATGATCCTGGAGTCCCAGGATCGAGTCCCGCATCGGGCTCCCTGCTCGGCAGGGAGTCTGCTTCTCCCTCTGACCCTCCTCCCTCTCATGCTCTTTGTCTCTCATTCTCTCTGTCTCAAAGAAAAAAAAAGAATGTTGCTATGCTAATATCACTAAAGTCAAGTACATTTTAATGGTCTGATGGAAAACAAACAAACAAACCAACCTAAAATGGTGCTGAGGACAGAAGCAGCTTGGGTAGCACAAACCCTGGGTGATGCACAGACATAACACCTATAGGCTGGAAGCTGATTTAGTTTGATGTTTACCTTTTTGCAGTTGGCTTGAGATCATTTTAGAGACTAAAATTTCTTCATGACACACTGACCCATTGTTTTGATAATTACAATAAATTGCCATGCTTCTCAGGAGATACAAATTAGTTTCAGAATTGGCAAGAAAGCCATGTATTTCTATCTCACTGTTTTGAAGGTGACCTTAGACTGACTAGGCCATTGAGTATTGGAGAGTGATGTTTGATTGGGTAGCCAATTTCAGTTTAAAAATGTTACAAAGTGGGCTTTAAAAGTGGTAAGTACATCTCCCCATAGATGTTTACCTGATAGGACAGTAAGTAGCTCATATAAAAATAATGTCTAACCCTATTGTTTAAGGATCAGTAAGGAGTTTAAATTAATAATGAAACCACCAATTTGAAAAAAAAAATCAAATTTTTTTTTAGCAAATTTGAATAGGCCCATCATGATTGTATTCTTAAAACTCTCTTATCTACATAGTTGGAAAATAATAGTATCAACATTAGATTTGAGAATATTATGTAAATTAATATATTCTTGGTAAGTAATTGGAACTCTGGCACATAATAAATGCTTAATAAATATTAGTTATCTTCTACATTCTACTGCATGTAAAGGATTTAAGTTAATTATTATAGCTCATGGTAAAAAGTACAAAGATAAAAACATTGAACTGTATTCAAGACCAAAGCTTAATATTAAGGGTGAAGGAAAGCCCTTATAACGATTATGTACTCATTTATGCATTAAATTCATTTATCATTAAACAAATAATTGTGGAGGACTTACATTGGGAAAGTAAAGGTGATTTATGCTAGGCGAGATGTTTGTTTGCTTTTTGCAGTGAACACATATATTAAATTAAGCAACCTGCTTTTATTAAGTATTAACTAAGTTCCTTAAGTTAAAAACCATTAGAGAAAAACAGTGATGGAAACTTTTCTTTTGAAAATGAGACAAAGTCCTGAAAAATTCTGTTCAGTAGTTTACTTAGCATCAGTGACAGTAAGGACTCATTGGAATGTGTTCATCATGCTTCATTTGGGATCTCTCTCACTGTTATGAAACATGGGCCATATTAAATATGTAGCTCTAAGTCTTCATTTGTTATGGAAATTGCATACTGAGTGAAGTTGTCCAACATATCACGGCTGTCCCTACTTAACATTCTTTAAAAAAAAAAAAAAGATTTTATTTATTTATTTGTGGGAGGGTGGAGGTCAAAGGGAGAAGCAGACTCCCTGCTGAGCAGGGAGCCTGAGCCCCTATGCGGGAGGGTGGGAGGCTCCATCTCAGGACCCCAGGATCATGACCAGAGAAGAAGGCAGACACTTAACTGACTGGGCCACCCAGGTGCCCCTCTACTTGACATTCTTGAAATAAAGGTTTTGTCAAGGGGCTAGCTACACCACACAAGAACCTCACATATTTAAACAGCAAACCATTTTTTAACTTCACTTGTAAAGGGAAATATAGTCAGCCACTAAAGGACACTGAATTTGGGATGCCTGGGTGGCTCAGTTGGTTAAGCGTCTGCCTTCGGCTCAGGTCATGATCCCAGGATTCTGGGATCGAGTTCCCCAATGAGCTGTTGCTCAGAGAGGAGACTGCTTCTCCCTCTGCCTGCTTCTCCCTCTGCTTGTGCTCATGCTCTCTCTCTCTGACAAATAAATAAATAAAATCTTTAAAAAAAATAAAAAAATAAACTCGAAAGAAAGAATGAAAGAAAGAAAGAAAGGACACTGAATTTTTAAGGCTTCAGTGGTATGAGAATACTGCTAGTTTGAAAGTAAGAAAAGTCTAACCGTAGTACAGTAAACAAAAAGAAATGGAATATCAGTGAAGAGGATTGTTGTGAGAATTAAGATACAAAATAATACATTTTAGGAAACAACAGAAAAGACAGCAAGCAAATAAATAGAAAAGACTGTTCTCTTCCAAATGCCTGTCTTACTCAAGCTAAATATTCAAGCATGGACATTGAGTTGGATAGCTAAGCGACAAAACCAGAAAAGAGAAAGAAGAATCAACAATGAAGCAGGGTATTAAAAGGTATACAGTGTGGTAACTGGGAATGCATAATTTGTTAAAAAAAAGCACTTCCCTTTTTGCTGTAGTTTCCCTTACCTCTTGCCAGAACATTCATTAACACCTAGCATTTTCTCTACATGTTTGCAGTTGCCAACCTGTATGTCATGTCAGCCCGCAGTCCCCCATATGACTTTGGCTCAATATATGACTCAAAATCTCAGCAAAGCCTTAGACACTCTCAGCTTTCCATTTTAAAAGCAAAAAGGATAACTAATGTCACTCTTTGACATACAGTTGTTAGCATTTAACACATTTTTTCTTAGTACTTGGAGGCAAGAAAGATCATGGCTTGTCTTTTTTATGTTTAGCGCTGGAAATCATAAGGAACATTTGAGGGGAAAAAATATGTTCCTGAGGCTTTTTTACATTGTCGGAAATGCATCGATACCTCTGTAGTTTCTAGTCAAGAAAGTGATCAGATATGCTTTTTTCTGCATATCTATAACTCAACAGCAGTTAAGAAAATGCAATGGATTTGCAAGTGGTGATTAAAATCCACCCTTTTCCAGGAGGATAAAAACATCTCAGAAAAGTATTAGATAATATTTGCATATTTCCATATCTTGAGGTAACAGTAGATTTTAAAGAAAGGAAGTTTAGCCACAGTAGGAAAGAGAAAAAGAATCTTTAAGCATTTCCTTGAGTTAAGGCCCAATGAAAATAAATAGTCGCATCTTCTCTAGAATTGTTTTGTGAAAGCCTATTTTTAAATTTGACTTTGAAATACATATGACTACTACTACTAATTATAATAAAATGTGAGACTCTGTCAAACATAAATATTTAACAATGGTAACTGTTCGCTTTACATTGTCATTAATCATATACAATTGAACTTACAACTTCTTAGTTATTTTCTTGGAAATACTAATCTGTGACTATTGCCACTAGATCATTTACTGACATATGTAATAGACCCTAATATTTAAAAAAAATACATTTACATTTTCCATGAATACTAAGAATTATTTCAGTCACTCAAAGCATATGAATATCATGAGAAGCAATATTACTAAATATATACATTTGCAAATATATATATTGAACAAACACCATCATTAAAGTATCAACTTTAAAAAAATAGAACTCCTAAGAAGATGAAGTTAAAACCTCATCATGTAAAATCTTAGCCTGAAATTAAATATATGTAAATATATAATTAAATATATATTAAACACATATAAATAGGACCTATATAGAAGAAATATATATATCCACTTTGGTAACACAAATTATTTATTATATTTTTATGATTTAAGTGAAATTCATAGGTAAACCAAAGTAACTAAACTTACATTTGTGTACATCACATTTGTGCATTTAAGTCAATATTGTATTTGTATATAAAAATATAGGTTTGTGATGGATAAGATGTAAAACTTCAGAGGTGCTCCAGAGCCAAAGAAGAATATTCAGTATTACCACAGAGATATATTTTTTCTTGAGCATTAATATGCTTTCCAGTTTGAGCTCAATTGTGGATTCATTCTTTTGGATAAAATGGCACAGAAGAACACTCTCCTAATTTCAGTAGGGCATGTGCTTGTTTGCACACATCGTGTTTATGTGTGTTTTGGTCAGGAGTCAGTGGAAGGTACATCTCAATAGATGATAAACGTTCTCAACAACGTGGCAATAAAGGAAATATACCTCAATATACTGAAGCCCATATACGAAAAACCCACAACTAATATCATCCTTGATTATGAAAAACTGAGAGCTTTCCCTCTAAGGTCAGGAACAAGACAGGAATGTCCATTCTCACCACTTTTATTCAACATAATACTGGAAGTTCCAGGAATAGCTATCAGATAAGAAAAAGAAATGAGGCATCCTGGTCAGTAAAGAAGAAGTTAAACTGTCACTATCTGCAGATGGCATAATGTTATACATGGAAAATCCTAAAGACTTTTACAAAAAAAACTACTATAAGTAATAAGTGAATAAATTAATTCAGTAAAGTGGTAGGATACAAAATTAATACCCAGAAACTGGGTAGCATTTCTATGCACTAGTAATGAAGTAGCAGACAGAGAAATTAAAACAAAACAGAACAAGACAGCAATTACAATCGCACCAAAAAGAATAAAATACCTAGTAATAAGCCTAAGCAAAGAGGTGAAATGCCTGTTGCCTGAAAACTATAAAAAAACGATGAAAGAAATTGGAGATGATACAAACAAATGGACAAATACTCCATGTTTATGGATTGGAAGAAAAATATTGTTAAAAATGTCCATATAACCCAAAGCAATTTACAGATTCAATGCAATCCCTATCAAATACCAATAGCATTTTCTGACAAAAATAGAATAATCCTAAAATTTGTATGGAACCACAAAGACCCTGAATAGCCAAAGCAATCCTGAGAAAGAACAAAACTGGAGGTATCACAATCCCAGATTTCAAGATCTACTGCAAAGCTGTGGTAATCAAAACAGTATGGTACTAGCACAAAAAATAGACATATAGATCAATAAAATAGAATAGAAAGCCTAGAAATAAATCCACAATTATATGGTCAATTAATCCTCAACAAAAGTGGCAAGAGTATAAAATGGGGAAAAGAGGTTTTTGTTTTTGTTTTTGTTTTCTAATAAATGCTACTGAGAAAACTGGACAGCTACATGCAAAAGAATGAAACTAGATCACTTTTTTACACCATACATAAAAATAAACTCAGAAATAAATTAAAGACCCAGATATGAGACTTGCAACCACAGAAATCCTAGTAGAGAGCACAAGCAGTAATTTCTCTGACATTGGCCATAGCAGCATTTTTCTAGATATGTCTCCTGAGGCAAGGGAAACAAAAGCAAGAATAAACTATTGGGACCACATCGAAATAAAAAGCTTTGGCACAGCAAAGGAAACAACCCGCAAAACTAAAAGACAATCTACAGAATGGGAGAGGATATTTTCTAATCACTTTTCCAATAAAGGGTTAGGATTCAAAATATATAAAGAACTGATACAACCCAAAACCCCCCCAAAAAACCCCAAATAATCCAATTTAAAATGCACAGAAGTGAACAGACATTTCTCCAAGGAAGACATACAGATGGCCAACAGACACATGAGAAGATGCTCAACATCACTCATCATTAGAGAAGTGTAAATCAAAGCTACAATGAGATATCACCTCATACTGGTTAGAATGACTAAAATCAAAAACATAAGAAACAACAAGTGTTGGTGAGGTTGTGGAGAAAAAGAAACTTTCTTCCACTGTTGGTGGGAATGCAAACTGGTGCAGCCACTGTGGAAAACAGTATGGAGGTTCCTCAAAAAGTTAAAAATAGAACTACCCTACGATCCAGTAATCACACTAGTATTTACTCAAAAAATGCAA
This sequence comes from Leptonychotes weddellii, assembly GCF_054177405.1. Classification (NCBI taxonomy): domain Eukaryota; kingdom Metazoa; phylum Chordata; class Mammalia; order Carnivora; family Phocidae; genus Leptonychotes; species Leptonychotes weddellii. The sequence continues at coordinate 9,315 of NW_028016889.1, forward strand.
AAAATATTAATTCAAATATATATGCATCCCTACGTTTATTGCAGCATTATTTACAATAGCCAAATTACGGGGGCAGCTTAAGTGTCCATCAATAACATAGATGAATGGATATGGAAGATAAGGTTTGCACGTGTGCACTTCCACACGTGCACACACGCACACGCGCACAGGATATTATTTAGCCATAAGAAAGGATATCATGCCATTTGAGGCAACATGGATGGACCTAGAGGATATTATGCTCTGTGAAATAAATCAGACTGAGAAAGACAAATACCATAAGAGTCCACTTGTAAAAGAAGTCTAAAAAAATGAATAAACATAAAGCAGAATCAGATCTGTAAATAGAGAGGATAAACTTATGGTTGCCAGAGGGGACGTAAGTGGGAGTTGGGCAAAGTGGTTCTAGTGGAGAGGGAGACACAGGCTTCCAGTTATGGAATGAATAATTCACCGGAATAAAGATACATCATAAAGAATAGAGTCAATGATAACAGTGATATAATGGGACAGATGGTAGCTATACTTGTGATGAACACAGCAAAATGTATAAACTTCTTAAATCACTACGTTATACACCTGAAACTAATGTAACACCGTGTGTCAACTATACTCAAAAAAATCTGTAAATGAGAGCTTACCTTATTCGGGAGATAAGAAATTGACAGCTAGAAAATAAATAATAATTCAAGTAAGTAAAGAGAAAACCCTAAGTATTTTCTGTAGTTTCATCTACTGTAATTCAGAAAGAACTGAAATCACAGTGATTAGAAGTGTCTTGGCAAACTTTATGAGCAAGTTAAGATCTCTGTAGTCCAGAAGGTTGGGTAGGATTTAGATAAGCCACAGAAAAGCAAGCTTATATACAAGCTTATAATATATATATATATAACATATATATTGAATGAACATTGTATATATAACATGTTAAACATAACATATATATGTTATATATAACATATTATACATATAAACATGGCTTTTAAGGAGTGATACATACACAGCCCCTTTTATTAAGCCTTCTAAAACCCTGATACTTATTGATTTGTCCATGAATGTCAAATAGCAATATATAAGTGAAAGTTTTTAAATGTCATATTTCTCATCTAAAAAATAAATTTTAAAAAACAATGAAAGAACAAAATCTTAAATCTCAATGCAGCCTTTTAAAGTGAGCATGTGTATATGCCCCTCTTTTTTCTATATCTGGAATTTTGTACAAAGGTCTTGTTTAAAATGTCCATATCTTTCAACAAAATAAGTTATTAGTTACATAGCCTAATCTGGCAAGCAAATATCCTGTACTAGTTGTTAAAATTAAAGATATCAGAGATATCACAAATGAATATGCATATTTTCTTCTTACAAAGTAGATGATCTCGTAACACAAATGACCATCTTTTGCCATGACAACAATTGCTAGAGCAAAGCTGTTTCCCTTTCTTGTGCAACATCACCACCCAGCCTGCTTCATTCATTTCATCTACTTGCCTAGTCTCTATCTATTTTGAGTTTGTGGCTATGGCTTTATCATAAAATTCATTTTCATAACATTTTATGTTTACAATGTCAAGAATTCCTATCACTTTCATTAATCAAAAAGCACTTATCTCCTTATATTGTTTATTTAGTAATTTGTTTAGAACTTTCTAATTTCATTTTGTTTTTTTCATTAAAGTTTTTAACAAAATTGTGCATATATGGTCTTTTTTTTATTTACCTGCTTTCATAATATTTAATTCCTTATATGAAAAATGGAATTCACTGTTTTTACTTGGACTAAAATATTTTAAAGATAGGCTTTCTGGGGCACCTGGGTGGCTCAGTTGGTTAAGCGACTGCCTTCGGCTCAGGTCATGATCCTGGAGTCCCGGATCGAGTCCCACATCGGGCTCCCTGCTCAGCGGGGGGTCTGCTTCCCCCTCTGCCCTCTGCCCTCTTCCCTCTCGTGCTCTCTGTCTCTCATTCTCTCTCTCTCTCAAATAAATAAATAAAATCTTTAAAAAAAAAAAAA
>NW_028016890.1:0-726 GCF_054177405.1 Leptonychotes weddellii
GCACTGCCTTGAACTCCATTTGTAATTTTAGTGGAGCAAACAGACCCTGGATGTTTCTTAGTGTGGAAAAATTCATTTTATCTTGGTTGAGCTGGAAATTTTTTTCTGATAATTCAAGAGGATGACTGGGCAAAAGTTCATTTTTCACACAAGGAAGGCCTTTTCGAAGAAGATCATGACTTTCAAAAGGTCCACTTGCCGAAAGTTCAGTAACTGGAATACTGTCCTTTAACTGAGATCCAAGTCCTCTGGCATTCATCTTCACTTGCCCTGTGAACAGCCTCTCAGCCCCGTTGCCGTCAGCCCAAGGCTCTACCAATTTTACCACCTTCCGCCACCTGTGTGTGAGGGGCCCAGGTGACTGAGGGGGAGCTCCATGAAGGCAAAGGCTGCTGTATCCTTCACACGCTCCCTGGCATGCAGCCGAGGCTCAGTATAGATGTGCCAAACGAATGACTTTACTTCTCATTTTCACCAGGATTTTATCATTAAAAAAAAAAAAATCCACTTTGTCCATCTGGTGTCAAGATGGCGTCATCTCTAGCTCAGGCAGCACTCCACGGTGCGGCGGAGCGGAGCCCAGAGCCTGTGCCATCCGTGGGCTTCTGCCAAACCTCTTCGGCTGTGCCCTCCCCGTGGCCCGGCACACCACTCTGTGAACTCCGTTTCCCCAGGGATTTCCAACACCCCCACCTCAGAGTTCGTCTTCCCAGGTTTGCTGCTTCC
>NW_028016891.1:0-726 GCF_054177405.1 Leptonychotes weddellii
AAAAATGCTTAAGTTTAGATAAGGTGAAATTCTTATTGCCCTGAGACAGCTTTGTGGAATCTTAGTGCTTCATGGAATACAGTTTGAATAACAATGATATAATCTAAACTTTCTGTATTACAGATCAGACATCTGAGTAAGGTGCAGAGGATGATAAAATATGAACACCCTTGGCCCCTGATTTCAGAGCTTATGGGTTATGCTTCCATGTGAAGTAATTATAGAATCAGAAGACTGTGATCTGTTATGAAAATAAACAAATCTGTAATAAAAAGGAATGCTTGGTCACGGAGGTAAATTTTTTCAGATGCATGCTGCCTTAACCTACTACTCAGAAACCGGTAGCTGCCTAGGATATAATGTATTTATCCCAAATTGTCTCAAAGATGCTTGGCTTTTCCTCCTGTCCAATGCCCTTACATATATAAATATCATGCAATACATGTGTTACTCAACAAGGAGGGATCATCTAAAATATGTAAAATTAGGTTTATCAACAATTCTGGGCTTCAGTCAAAAGACCTGGATTTGGGTCCTGTCTATTCCTCTTCCAGGTGTGAAAGCCTCAGCAAACCACTCAAAGATTTGGAGACTCAGTTTCTAATTTATGAAGAAAAGTAAAAGCTCTTTACCAGGACCCAGAATTACCAAGGTGATAAAATCAGAAGGTATGCAAGAGTATACTGTAAATATTAAAAGAAATATGAACATCATTTCTACCCACTC
>NW_028016892.1:0-726 GCF_054177405.1 Leptonychotes weddellii
AGAACAAAAAATAAGTTCATACACACTGATCCTAAAATACAAGTCGGGGCGCCTGGGTGGCTCAGTCGTTAAGCGTCTGCCTTCGGCTCAGGTCATGATCCCGGGGTCCTGAGATCGAGCCCCATACCGGGCTCCCTGCTCAGCGGGAAGCCTGTTTCTCCCCCTCCCACTCCCCTGCTTGTGTTCCCTCTCTTGCTATGTCTCTATCTGTCAAATAAATAAAATCTTAAATAAATAAATAAAATACAAGTCATATTGAATAAATACAGAAAGAAAAGAATAGATTGAGTGGAATAACATTTTCTGTAAATACAAATCAAAAAATTATACAATATGGTATTAGCATATATACGTACGCAAATATGGAGAAAATCCTATAGAAGGGCTCACATCAAACTGCTAATGGTTACTTCTGGGGAGAACTGTTTGAATTTAATTTCAACAAGAATGTATTCCTCTATTATTTGTGGGGGAAAAATGATCTAACACGAAATTCAGGGGGGAAAAGGACTTTTTTTTTGAGCATGAGCCCCTACACTCAAAATTTTACTTCAGATAGCACAAGACATTTATTCTAACTATATTAGTAAAGATGCTTTTAGATTTTTGTGAAATTATTCTTATTTTCACTCATATATCTAAGACACTTAATTATTGTTACATATATTACAGTTTACAGATAAATCTTATTACTATATTACGGTCATTTTGAAAGAATTACCAGGT
>NW_028016893.1:0-726 GCF_054177405.1 Leptonychotes weddellii
TTGGCCCCTAGAATACAATTTCCCACTAAAAAAACCAGCCATTTCTCAAGGAGCAAAAATTAGCCTGGAACATTTTTTTATACTAAAACACAAAGAAGCAATGAAAAACAACTCGAATTGTGTTAAAAGGACTCAGGAGACAACTTGAAGTTTCCACTGGCCAAAAGGGGACAATCTGAGCATAATTAAGAGTAAATAACTAGAATAGATGAACTGAAACATATTTAATATTCGATATGTTTCAACTCATGAACCAAAAAAAACCTCATTGTTCTCGTTGGAGGTTGATAGATAACAAATCATTGCTTTGAAAGCTGGAAAATAAAGAGAAAGAATCAGGCATTTATTCTGCCCTTTCCCATACAACTGTACCACAAAGTAAACCAAAAAGTTGATGAGAAAATGTTTCTCTTTAGAGAGTGTTTAAGCTAATAAAGAAAGAAAGAACACTGTAATTAAGTATCAGCATTTGCAACTCAGTTGAGATCATGAATCTAGGCAAGGACATCATAAAAAGAAAGATGATCATAAGTTACAAGGGAAGGACACATCTCTTGTGGCATAAACTTGCACAAAAAATCTGGTATTTGATCATACCTTTGGATCAAACTACCAGTTTACAAGAAAGACAAGAGACAAATAAATACCCTAAACCCTAATATAACAGGCTAGATCTGCAAAATCCAAACTATGGGAAACCCTTCAGGAAAAATGACCTAGTTCTTT
>NW_028016894.1:0-725 GCF_054177405.1 Leptonychotes weddellii
TGAAATAATAGGCAGTGGATTTTGATTAAGTGGAAAATAGACTCCGATTTGGTTTTGGAGAGCTAAATTATTTTGCTGGATGGGAGAACAATGCCAACTATAACACGAGTGTGTCTGAAATACTGGCACAGAAAGGACCAAGAATAGGCTGGCTCAGAGATGACCCCACACAACCCAGCCGTGCGACGGGGAAAATGACGTTCGGTAGAGAAACACACACACACACACACACACACACACACACACCTTTACATAAGCCAAGTCCTCTGTCAGACTTGCCTTTCCTTTCTTAAAAATTTATTCACGATGAACCAGATTGATCTCTCAGTAAGAAAGGGAAACTCGTCAAAGTTGCCCTGGGGTGATGAGCACTGACAATTAGACGATTATCCAAAGCAATCATAACAAATAACTGCTGAGACACTCCACGGGAGGAGTGTTAACGTTAAAGGAGACAACACGCAGCGGCTCCTAAATATCCCCGATGGCTGGAAACCACCATCCCCTGCGCCTGGCGCTGTGGTGACAGCAAGGGTCTGTCTCTGCCATTGTCTCTTGGAAGAAGAGCTACGGAGGGCTTTCTCAGCCACCAAACCCAGGGGCTCTTGGGAGCGATTACCTCGCTCTCAGATACAACCTATCTGACCTAGCTAGCACGCCGTTTATCAACAGACCAGCACGTGGCCGTCAATTTCACAAGTGGTCCACGCCCCCAAACGACCGCA
>NW_028016895.1:0-725 GCF_054177405.1 Leptonychotes weddellii
CCTCCCACCCCACCCCCCACTCCAACAACACTCAGTTTGTTTCCTGTGATTAAGAATTCCTCATATCAGTGAGATCATATGATACATGTCTTTCTCTGCTTGACTTATTTCACTCAACATAATACCCTCCAGTTCCATCCACGTCGTTGGCATTTAACTTCTAAGCACAATACCAATGTGTGTTATAAACCCCTGATTCAGGCTCCAAGCATTCTTCTGTCGGAGATCCCTCAGGAGAGATGCTTGTGATCTACCACCTCCTTAACAGATGCTTGTGCAAATACATGCACACACATACATACATATGTGCTCCCCCCACACAGGATTAGTCCTGGTATATTACTTCATAATCATAAAAAAAAATAATTCCTACCATGCCTGTTTAAAGTGTTGCTGTTTCCACTTTAATTCTGAAATTATATCCTACTTCATTAGCTAGTTTGTAAATTCGAAGTTCTCAGTCCTAATGGTGTCATCCAGTCAATATGTTGTTTGTTTGTTCAACATTTAACATCCTTACAAATCGTTTTCCAAATAAATCAGTTCATCCAGCTCTATTCTGCATTTCTTCCAAATTCACATGGCAGATAGAATAATCTTTAACAAATAAAGTCTGTTATCAATTTAGGTCACAAGACTGAGGCTTGGTAGAAATTCAATAGAATTATATGACTTCTCCTTTTATTTATTTTTTTATTTATTCTTATTTATTTTATTTTTATTTA
>NW_028016896.1:0-725 GCF_054177405.1 Leptonychotes weddellii
CGCAATGCCTGGTATATTGTAGGAAACCAATAAATGTTAGCTATATGACTGTACTAACTTAGGGGCAGTGAGAGCAAATGACCCCCAACTCAGGTGTTAGTGACTCATATGCAAAACAATGACCTAAACAATGGACCGCTAATGAGTCCCCACAGCCAGATCCCGCTGTTTCTGGCCTTTTCTTGCCTACGTATCTACAACATACAGCTTCTCGTTTAAGGGGTTCCTTCCTCTTCATGCACGTGCCTCATAGTTTCACATTTGGCCTGGCATCACGCTGTCTGTCCCCAACTGGAATGGCCATTTTTTTTTTTTTTAGCTGTCATTTCTGCGAACTGAAAGTCCCTCCTCATTGCCATCTCCTCCATGCTGGCTCTCTGGATTTTCCTCTCTGGATTTGCTCTCTTTGTTCTTTTGAATTCTCATCGTACTACAATGTGGATTTTCCTCTGCTTTAAATGATAACTTTTTGTGTCCTTGTAGCAATTACCCCTCAACCTCTAAGGAGCGGAAAGAGTTGAAAATCTGACCCTAGCCCTGGCACTAACTCTGTGACTTAGGGCCAGTGAGTTAACCTCTCTGAACTTGAATTTCTTCCTCTTTAAGATGGGACTAATACGACTTATTTTTCTAATCATTTTAAGGATTACATAAGTTCACGCACGTAAAACACTTAGCACATGCCGGGCTAGCAACAGGCACTCATGAATTCTAATTTATCCTTC
>NW_028016897.1:0-725 GCF_054177405.1 Leptonychotes weddellii
CCACTTCTGGCAAGTGATAGAGCCACGGAGCACAAAATCTTAACTTTTAGAAGTCAGCTCCGCTGAGGGATGTCGCTCTGGTCGCTAAGCAGGGGGTGGAACCCTCGTGGGACAGCATGGTCTCAGGACCCTTGGGGTTACAGAAAGACCGGGGGTGCCTGAGTGCAGCAAAGCTCCCAGGTATCAGAGCAGGGAAGCCAGCTGCAGAGAAGGAGCCGAGGAGCGGGCTCTCAGCTCGGGGTTGCCATAAACTGTGATCCACGGCACAGTCCTTCCCCAGGAGGAGCAGCGCCGGAGCGCACCACAGGGATCTGCGGTGTTTGGAGACTCCACATGGGGTCAGGTGCCAGAGATAGAAACTCACGGTCAAAGACTGGGTGAGCACGGAGTGCGGCCGGAGACAGGGGAGACGGGAGTGACTGACTGCTTTTCTCTGGGGACATACTGAGGAGCAGGGCCCCGAGTTCTCGGCTCCTCCAGGGCGGAGATTGGGAGGCCGCCATTTTCACTCTCCGCCTCCAAAGCTGTACGGAAAGCTTGCAGGGAACAAAAGCTCCCGAGAGCAAAGCCGAGCAGATTACTTAGCCCGGACGGGCAAGGGCGGGGCAATTCCGCCTCCGGCAAAGACATTTGGGAACCACAGCAACAGGCCCCTCCCCCAGAAGATCAGCAAGAACCGCCAGCCAAGACCAAGTTTACTGATTAGTGAGAACGACAGAACTCCA
>NW_028016898.1:0-725 GCF_054177405.1 Leptonychotes weddellii
AAAAAAAAAAGGAAGTCAGGAGGGGGGCACCTGGGTGACTCAGTTAAGTGGCCGACTCTTGATTTCAGCTCAGGTCATGATCTCGGGGTCCTGGGATCAAGCCCCGTGTTGGGCTCTGCACTCAGCAGGGAGTCTGCTCAGGGATTCTCTCCTCCCCCTCTGCCCCCTCCCGCCAAATAAATAAATAAATCTTGAAAAAAAAAAGTCAGGAGGAAAGGTATTTTGGTGACTAGAACAGCACAGGTTGGGACATTAGATCTGTATTGCAACCCACTTGCATCTCAGGCAGGTCATTTAATGTCGTTAGCCCCACTTCCCATATCCTGGAAGTGGGAACAATAAGCAAACCCCATCTTCTGGATGGGAGGACTGCATTAGCTCTTATATGTGAGGGTGCTTCGTAAACTGTAAAGCTCATCACATGCTAGTCAAAATTATGTATGGCTCTGGGTTGAGATTAGAAGGAAAACAAAACAGAGTGGGGGGGTTAGAACTGGAACACATGTAAATTAAAACAAAAATAATACAATATTTCACCCAGATCAGATTTCACCACACAAATATACAAAGAGTACTCACGAAATGCCCTCAGCACCTGATGAGATTGAAACCTGAACCCTGTCTCTGTTGCCCACCTTGATGAGGCAGAGCTGGGCCAGGGACAGAGTGGAATTGTGGGAGGAGCATCTGGAGACACGGGCTCTACAGCAGCCCCACCCCCACCC
>NW_028016899.1:0-11328 GCF_054177405.1 Leptonychotes weddellii
AGACATCCAAGGGATGAATAACAGCACTTACTGGAACCATAAAATCAGGTCTCTGAACAGAGGTCTGGCATATTTTTCACACTTCTTTCTCTAAGATGCTACCAACACTAACCTACAGCACTTTTTCTAAGTTAGCACCTAAGAATGGAAAAAATTAAACAATTTCCTCACAACGTGTTCAGAAATTTTGACATCCACATTTAATGATGAACTCTAGGATTCCTTCAAGTCACCATCTGTTAGCAGAGCTGTTTTAGAACCAGTCATGCAAAGATGCTGGATACTTCCCTCTAAGAGGAGACAGCTGGTAGGCAAAAGAAAAAAACGATAGATGCTAATCTAACCAATTGATCTGGTTTCCATATCCCTTTGTATAAGTGTTATGGCAATAAGCTAAGGATGATTGCTTTTCACCTTGCAGGGAAAAGTGATGGATTTACAAAAAGTTAGAACAATTTTAAGAATGGAATCAGAGGAAAACACTACACCAAGTGGCAAGACTAGGTTCTCTTTTAATGTGTATTTGAAATTCTAGTATTAATGTGTAGTTGAATTCATGATAAGTCAAGTCTCCAAAACTCCATGGTAAAACTAAATATTGAATCTGAAGATAAACAGAGAGATACATTCATAGAAATAAGATATATCAGATTATATTTCATTGGATTGAAATATTTATGAAAATTCTACTCAATACACAAGAAAGTGGGGTTTTTTTAAGATTTTATTTATTTATTTGAGAGAGAGAGACACAGCGAGAGAGGGAACACAAGCAGGGGGGTGGGAGAGGGAGAAGCAGGCTTCCCACTGAGAAGGGAGCCCGACGCAGGGCTCGATCCCAGGACGCCGGGATCATGACCTGAGCCGAAGGCAGACGCTTAACGACTGAGCCACCCAGGCGCCCCTTTACTGGTTTATTTTAACATAATTTCATCTGTGGTATTCCAGCATTTCATTTCTACTTTTCCTGTTTGAAACTAATTGTGCTTCTTAAAAACAAAACTTTGTGTCTTTCATCAATTCTGCTAAATTCTCAGTCATCATACCTTCAAATATTTTCTCTAATTCATCTCTTTTGCTCTCCTTCTGGGTATGCAATTAAATGTATGTTGAACATTATCTTCAGTGTCTGCCATTTTCACCTTTTTATTTTCCATTTTCTTGTTTTTCTGTGATTTGATTTACTCAAATCTGTCTTCCGATTTGCTAATTTTCTTTCCAGCTAATCTATTGCTTAACTTACTCTCCAAATTTTAAATCTAGCAACTGCATTTTCTCATCTCTAAAAATCCTGCTTTTAAATTTTACCTCTTCCTTCAAATATATCTTATTATTTACCAATGGCTTCCATTTTCTTATCTTTTGGATTATTATAAACATATTTGCTTTATAATTTCTTACTGATTATTGCACTATTATCTTGAGTTCTTAGATAAATCTTGTTTGCTGAGTCAGTCTGACTCCCTCATTTTCTTGTGTGCACGTGCGTGTGTGTACCTGTGTGTTCACGCATTTAGTAAATATATATTGGGCACTGATGTGCCAGGCAGTTCTACCTGCTGGCCAGTAGAAGTGAAAAAGAGATAATAATAGTGAACAATAGATAATAATCCCTGCCCTCTATACCTTTCTTTCTCATCTTGTTCTTAAGCAAGACTCTCCCTCCTTATCCCAACCCCAAGAAAATATGGTGCACTATGGGTCATTGAAATATTTCTCCTGAGCAGTTTTATTTTCCTTCAGTCAGGTGCCCCAACATGTCACAGCTTTGGATACATTTTGTATGTTAATTTCTCATTTTAGAATTTCTTAAACCATCAGGATACTATAACTTAACTCCAAATCCATTTGAAGGATAGACCAAAGTTTAAATGTCTCACAGGAACTTTTCTCCCACCCAAAAAAAGAGATAATTTTCCTTTTTATCTCTTTCAGCCTCCACCCTAATAGGTGGATGTTTTCAGTCCTTTCTCTTATAGTCAAGGCTCTATGCATGGGTCCAGGCTCCAAATCTCCATCTCAAGAGCCCAAGGCTTACTCTCACATCTTTGTGTAGATGATCAAATCCAAGCCTTTAGTTGCTATCTGGTCCAGTACCTCCGCCAAGCAGTCACAGTGTCCTGTTTGTACCTATCCAACGCTCATGTTCCTATTTGCTTGAGCACCTGAAGATTTCCCTTATACTCTTTTTTTTCTTAAGGTTTTATTTATTTGTCAGAGAGAGAGAGCATGAGAGAGAGTGAGCACAAGCAGGGGGAGTGGCAGGCAGAGGCAGAGGGAGAAGCAGGCTCCCCGCAGAGCAGGGGGAGCCTGATGTGGGACTCGATCCCAGGACCCTGGGATCATGACCTGAGACGAAGGCAGACGCTTAACTGACTGAGCCACCCAGGCATCCTTCCTTATACTCTTTTAAGTTCATCCATGCATATTATAAAAAAATATTTTGTGATATTCTTTCAAGCATTTCTAGGTATTTGTAGCAGGAACATTTCTACCAACTTTCTGGAAGCAGAAATAGCAATATTAACATTTAATGAGTTGCTAAGCTGTTCTGGCTGTCATAAAGTTGTTATGTCTTCATATGAAACTAAGAACAATCCTTTCACTTTTAACTCTGTATGCATGTTGAATTGTTTTACTGGTCATAAAGCCAAATTTTCATCTTATAATGATAATTCACAAGTGAAAGAATTTCACAGAGAAAGAGTTTAGTTTCTAAGGTATTTGATGAGACTTAATTTTTATGTGAAAAAATACAGAGTAGAGTAGAAAATTTATAGATTTAGTCATTATAGACCAAAAAGAAAGGGTCATATGTGGACTTAACAACAAAATGATGCCAAGTGAAGCCAAACAAAATCATGGAGTTATTATATGAATAAAATTAAACAAAAGATTAAGGAGGACATTTGTTGTGATGTGTACCGGGTATTGTAGGGAAGTGATGAATCACTATATTATACACCTGAAACTTATATTACACTGTATGTCAACTGGAATTGACACCGTATGTCTAACTGGAATTTAAATAAAAACTTAAAAAAAAAAAAAAAAGAGAAGGAAAAAAAAAACTAAAGATACGTTTTTGAAACCTAAACCTAAAAATGTATTTATGGTACTATGATAAAGGGTATTCACAATTTAATTTTAATACTCACTAATGTCCTTCACATCACTATGTAAAATAAATTCAATAAATAAAATGCCATGGGGCACCTGGGTGGCTCAGTCATTAAGCATCTGCCTTCGGCTCAGGTCATGATCCCAGGGTCCTGGGATCGAACCCTGCATCGGGCTCCCTGCTTCACAGGGAAGCCTGCTTCTCCCTCTCCTACTTCCCCTGCTTGCGTTCCCTCTCTCGCTGTGTCTCTCTCTTTCAAATAAATAAATAAAATCTTAAAAAATAAATAAATAAATAAATAAATAAAATGCCTGTTAAAGTAGATAACATATGTTTGTATAAATCAATAAATCAATGTTTATCGAAGGCTTATTTTGTACAAGGCAATGTGATATAATCATTGATTAAAATCATTTTTTATAAAATTGATGTCCTACATTTGAGACCAAAAAAATGCTCTTCAACAACTATGACCAGGAAGCCATTGTATATCTTATTAGTCATTACCTTTAACTTTCTTCCTCAGTCAAATAAGTAACTGAGTGAGATTTTTCTCTTTGTCTTTCGCTCCTTAAATGCTATGTTAGAGAGTACAAATAAATGACCACAACAAAATGACCACTACTCCTGGCTAATAAAACTTTCTTCCTGTGCATATAAGAAGAGCAACATATAGAGAAGCAAAGCACATTTCATATTCACCCACAATAAAAGTTCATCAAAGTTATGTAGCCCCCCCAAATCCAGCTCAGTTAACAAAATTTACAGACGTATTTGCTTATATTAGAAGCACTAAACAGGATTTTTTAAATGCAATATTAAAAATATGGCCGAGGGGCCCCAGGCTGGTTCAGTCGGTAGAGTGCATGACTCGATCTTGGGGTTGTAAATTTGAGACCCACTTTGGGTGTAGAGATTACTTAAAAAAATAATATCTTTAAAAAAAAATAAAATATGGCCTAAAAACTTTCGAAAGGAAAACTACGTACATTAATATATATCATTGTAGCTATATTTATATATAGTTATATATATACAAATACAGTCATATATAGTTTTATGGTATCTAAGTTGTCCCGGTGTCATTTTTAGAAATAAGATGTTAAGAAACAAGTGAGTTGAGAAATAGCAAAGGATTCTTCAGAAGCACTCTGGTCCTTTATCAAAGACTTCTTGAGAAAGAAAATAGCTTCCAGACAAAACTCGTTCCTGATTAAACCCATAGAAAAGAAGGACTTACGGTGAATCATTTAAAATGTGGGGAATAATAGGAGAATCTCAGCCAGCTGAATTGTTTCATAAATGCTAGGGGATTGGAGTGAGAACAATGTAAAGTTAGCAAAGGTGGGGGATATTGCTAACTTGTTTCTCTTGTCTGAGGCCGTGAGAAGTAGCAGACAGAAAAACGGAATGGCAAATTGGACAGCTTTATGGGAAAAGATTTCAACTCAGATAAATGTTAGGCAGAAACAATAACAAAATTGTCAAGACTTCTCATTTACAGTGATGACTTCTCACACTGCGGGGTCTTCTAGTCATTATGTGTCCCAATCAAAGTGTTGTTTTTCAAGTACACGGGTCCCTCGCTTAATGGTTTTCATTAGTGCCTGAAAACCCTGCGGTTAAGTAAAGAGTTTTTAAATGAAAAAAAAAAAAAAGTGCTTCCATTAAGTTTAATAAGAAAATTGTGATGTGTTTGATCTCAACACAAAAAACTCAAATCATTTTCACAGCTGGAAAAATATATCAGTTGAATGAAAACATGTTTATATTAGTAATAAACAGCAATTTGAAAGTAAACAAATACAGCTTGTGCATAAAATCCACTGTTACTGTACTTGTCTTTTTACCTTATTTCTGAAACAATTTTCTTCACCCATCTTTCAGATTTGGGGGCTCATGACCATTTTGCACTTAAAAATAAAATCATATCCCAGAAAAATACCTTTTGGGCAAAATATAGGCTAAGTATGGGAGGACCTAACAGACTGAAGATTCACAGAAGATACTAAATCTTCATCTCTCCCTTTAGAGTACGTGCACAAGGAAGTTTAGAACACATTACCTAAAGTATGGGGCATTGGCACATCGACTATTTTACACTGAAGAAATCTGAGAAACAGCAGGTGCAGGAAGTACTCTCTGACCTTAATTTTTCCTGTGAAGCAGGTCATGTAACCCTCATGTGAGAGGTACCCTCCCTATTTCCCAGAGGAAAGGATCATCCTTATTTCCAAAGATGGAGGGATATGGAGAGGAATCCAAACAGGATTTGTAAGTTTCCCCCAGTTTACTAGTCTTAGCCCATACCCTTTGTTCTATCATATTTTTCCACAGTTTTCCACTCTTCATCAAGCCTAATATAAAAACACTCAGATTTAACCATTTCTTCCAGACTTCATTTCCTTATGAAGATTCCTGTGTCACATAAAACTCATATTAAATAAACTGCTATGCCTTTCTCTTGTTAATTTGTCTTTTGTCAATCTAATTTATAGGATCCCTGCCAGAGAACCTGGGGCGGAAGAGAGAAAAGATATTTTTCCTTCCCTTATATACACAAAGAAAATGGTTTGGATTCATTTGTACACGGCAGGCAATTCAAATGTGTTCCATATGAAAACCTCTGAATAGAAATTGTTATGTCAAGTAAACTGTCAAATATGTCTTTGCCTGAAATCATAATGTTAAGCTGTCATTTTTATAGTGTATTTATTTAGTGTATTTTTTAGCGAACAAGTTATTTAAGGGAAAAAAAAAAAAAGAAGAAGAATCATTGTCCAAAATGGTATCACTTTTCCAGAGTCATCACAGTGAAAAGTTCCTTCACCAAACACTCATTACGGGGATAAAACTGAACAGAGTTACAGATGGAAAACAGATCAGTCATTCAATATGAATTTTTTAAATGCTTACGCAAAGCAAATTGGACTGCTCATATAACCTAACCCTTAGAAAGATTTAAATAACCTTGTTTCCTCTTGTTGAGAGTTGGCTGGAGGAAATGCCCCAGGCTAAACCTGTTTAACCTCAATGTAGCTTTCCTTTAGCAAAATACTGCCAAACAAAAGATAATGTCATTTTGTTGCCATTTAGCTGCATTTCTTAAACCAGAGTAACTGCAGTTAGCCTTATCAACCACACAATACCTAGATCAATCTTGTAGACTGAAAAACTATTACTACTTCTAGATCTTAATCAAAACAGCTGTCTTCTAAGAGCTCTCTCTTACTCAGGAGGTCAGGAATGGCATGGGAGGAAATGAACAGTTGCCTGGCCAACCTGGATCAGCAAACTCAACCCTGGCTTGACAGATCTGTAGCTGGTTTCCTTTTCCTCTGAACACTACATTCACGTCAGATCCTCCGTCTTAAACTCCACCCAAAACAAGTCCTATTCCTTAGTGCTTTGCACAGAGACTTAATATTTTACCATTTCATTATCTTTCAAAAGTACATGACAATTAAATACGGATTATTCCTCCGTTGGCTGATCCTGTGTGACTCTGTCATTTGTTTATTTTTTAAAGATTTTATTTTTAAGTTATCTCTACACCCAACGTGGGGCTCAAACCTACAACCCTGAGATCAAGAGTCACACGCTCTACCAACTGAGCCAGCCAAGTGCCCCAGACTGTCATTTACATGTCAAAAAAGCAATATAGCCATCTGAACTCAAGTCTGAGAAGCTCTTCTGTTCTGCCTATTTACAACTCGAGTCTTCTAGAATAACGTAAAGGCAGTGCTATCCAACAGAAATTTCTGCAATAATGGTTGTATTCAATATCTGCACTCTTCAATAGGGTAGCCACCAGCCAATTTCTATTAATTTAAATTTGCATAGCTGCATATGCCTGTTAGGCAAAGGAAAGAGGCGAAAAGTGAAAGTCTGGAAGGTCCTGGCAAAATAGCCCATGTAGCATAGTAAAGAAATGTAGTTGGGATGTTCTTAGCATCAATGCAAATAGAAGACTCTAAGTTATGACTTTCAGGCAAGAGGTCTTCATCTCCATATCAAGAAAGCAAGAGCCATAACTCTGTTCATACAGGGGGAGCTTATCTAAGACTTACTATTGTAGGAGAGGAAAAAAAAACTTTTCCTCTACCCTCTTTAGTACCTGAGACCTGTGAATTAAACTGACAAAAGATAGATTACAGAAGAAAAGGCACACAAATTTTTTATTTGATGTTAATATTTTAATTCTTTATGTGCATAGAGATCTTCATAGAAAAGAAATGAAGAAAATGAAATGGGTAGTTATACCCAGGGGCTCATATACCACTTTAACAAAGAGTGATAAACTTGTAGAGAATTGGCAAAAGAAAAGGGGCTTCTAGGGTTGGTAAATTGTGTGAAGGTCAACACATGGGGGAAACTAATGGAAGATAAAGGTAATTTTAGTAAAGGTTGTTTGTGCGGACTCAACTCAGTGCTGACTTTCTGTCTCCAGTTAATAATGTTTGTTTTCCCCCACCCCGGTATAAGAGAGGGCACAGGGAAGATCGTCACAAAGGGAAATGTATGTCCTGCTATGAGGCAGAGGGAGAAGGCAGAGACCTCTTTCTGCCTTTACTGCTTCCTAATTGCCTTCAGCTCAAAACAATTCTCCTGCGAAAGTGGCATATTATGATCGCCTTCACTATCACAACTGATTCTTGCATAAGCAGAAGTCATTTGTTTTCCAAGATGATTTTCTTTTCAATTTCTTCCCTGTTTAAAAGAATGTGTATAGAAATAGAGTGGGACAGAAGTACAAAGTTCAGTCTTCCGAAAGACATGGTCCCACCTCCACCATTTTTGAGATTTTTGCGTTCCCTCTCCCTAACTCACTTCAAATTTGGATTCTATAAATCTTTATAAAGCTTCTATTTCTGCCTACACCATTGTAACACATCAAAATACATAAGATTGTAATGATATTCCACACATATTTATTCAGCATCCACTATGGACATGAAACTGTGCTAAGCACTGAAAATGCACTGGCAAACAAAGCACACTTACTCCCTGCTTGTCCTCGGTGAGCTTACAGTTTGATGCATAAGACATCATAAGATAAGTAAACTTTTTTTTGAACTGGAGTGAGGTTCTGCAGGAAAAGAACTGAGTGTCTAAGAGCGAATAGCTGGGTGGCGTACTTGAGCCAGGGAGTTAAAGAATGCCTCCCTGGAAAGGCGAGACAAGAAGCGCACAAAGGAGCTTAGGAGGTAAACATGAGAAAGAGCACAAAGGAAGGACTGTGGGAAGGTGCATTTGAGGGAACAAAAGGACAGAGGTACCTAAGATAAGATGAAAGATGTAGGCAGGAATGCATTTATTCAGGGTCCTGAAGTCCTGCGTAGGTGTTGAGATTTTATGCTAAGTGCAGTAGAAAGCTTGGAAGATTTTGGAAAGAAAATGACATGATCCAGTTTACACTCTAAAAGAGTAGTTAGTTCTGGCTGCTATATAATAGAGAACAAAATAGAGGGAACAAGAATGGATGCAGGGAGAACATTCTGGAGATTATAAAGTGCCCTTGTAAGTGCTAATTGAATGACTACAACAATTTCCACAGCAGCATATAAATTATTGTTGTCCCACATGAACCATTTTTTGAAACCCAGAACTGTATCAATAGGTTAAGAGGGTGGGTGTTGAAATTTCATCACGAATCAGCTTAAATCCCGAGACCGATGCCTGAGATTCACAAAACTGAGAGATTATAATAGCATGGTCAGGCATAAGTGATGAGAACCCCAAAAATGAGAACAAAGAACAATCCAGAGACATATGAAATTATAGCATTTGGTGGTGACAGGAGACAAGAAGGAATCATGAAATCCAATTCTTGAAGGGCGATGTGACTCAGACCCAAGACCATAGAGCTGCTGAAGAGCATGTGTCCATTTGGACCTCTGCATCGTACTTTCCTCATCTATAAGATGGGCATAAACTAGGGTTTCCAGATCATGGTGGAGTGGTGAGGATTCAACAGCTAACAAATATGAGCACTTGGAACAGTGTCTCAAAAACTGTAGCTGGTTTAGAACACGTACAAACTTTAAATAAATTTAAATAAAGTGTCAGATATCTCCCAAGTTTTGTTCTTACTTCACATAATAGCAATTCAATATAGCCATCCAGGAAAATTTAAGTTAAGATTTACAAGGTCATTTTAATATAAATTTCATTGACTTATATGATTTAGCTGCCCCATTTTATTAACTTTTATTTTTTTTTTATTAGTTATTTTATATATACCCAGTACCTCCTTTAGAAATCTTGCTTATTCATTTTGTGGCTCCCTCTTGAGTTTAATAAGGTATTTACTCTTAATAGTGTAATAATTCTAGGTAAAATATTATTGAATAGTTTGAAATTTATTTTCTCACTTAAGTCTCTAAATAGATCAAGGCTGTATCTTGCAAGGCTAGGATCAGCCTAGAAAATAATCACCTTCAGGATGATGAGTAAAGGTCTTGAGACATGAGACAAAACAGAGAGGCATCCTTTTACTTTGAAACATTTTGGGGAAAGGTCAAAAAAGCAAGTTTTGTTTTTGTTTTTGTTTTTTTGCAGACTCCCTGCTGAGCAGGGAGCCCAATGCAGGACTCGATACTGGGACTCCAGGATCATGACCTGAGCCGAAGGCAGTCACTTAACCAACTGAGCCACCAAGGCGCCCAAAAAAGCAAGTATTTTTATTTGAAGGATGATTCATACTGCTCTTTCAGTGATTACAAATCAATAAAAAGTGTTTCATTACATTTCAATACCTAACTTGTAAATCAAATAGCCGTTGGGGTCATAAGTATTTACAATATATAATAAATTTTTCAGTTACAAGTGCTGATATGAATCAACATTAACATTTTATTCTTTTCCTTCACAAAGGGGTTAAGGGATTGAAATCCCTTTAATTGTTACTAAATCCTATTCCGAACTTGAATTTGCTCTTATGGAAATTTTAAAGCACTAAAAGTTTGAACCCAGTCTCCTTTTAAAATAAATGCCACTTATTTCTTGCAACTTTCTTTTAATAATTGTTTAAGTTATTTAAATGCATGCAGACTTCTTACTGAGTGCTGAAAGTAGGTACCAGCACTAAGGGTAAAATTAAATGACTCATTTCCTTTACGATCAAGGCGGCAAAGCTTTTCTTGCTATTACGTTGTGAATTCCAGCAAATAACTCCACAGCCATTTATTGAATTTTTCTTCTTTCAGATATTCACATTCCAAGCTCTTGTATAGTAAGTGAACTGGTACCATTTTTCAATAAACCTCAAAATTTCATTTGAAATGCCCTGCAGCAAAGACAATACTAGCTATTTCCTAGCAGAGGGGTGAGCCAGTTTAGCCTTTCTAAAGTTTGACTTTTAAAAGAAGTCCAGAAATATAAATTAAGAACATCTTAAATTAATGCTGTAGGTTAACATTCAGCCAAGAACACATTTGCCATTAACTATTTTTGAAGAACTCTCCTGCTTGAAAGGAAAGAATGCACCTTCTTTCCCAAACAAGGTATCCTCTTGTGAGTAGCCTTGAAATGTAATTTCCAAAACCACAAAGCACCTTTGCTCTTTTTCTGCAAATAGAACAACTAATACCTCTACTTATATAATGACATCATTCTATTAAAAAAGAAAAAGATGGAGCACCTGGGTGGCTCAGTTAAGCATCTGCCTTCGGCTCGGGTCATGATTCCGGGATCCTGGGATCCAGCCCTGAGTCAGGCTCCCTGCTCAGCGGGGAGCCTGCTTCTCCCTCTCCCCATCTCCTGCTCATGCTCTCTCTCGCTATCTCTCTCTCTCTCTCTCAAATACATGAATAAAATCTTAAATAGAATCAGAAACTCTACAACAGTAAAACCTGGCAACTGCTAAATGGCAATTTTCAAGAGTCAGGAACAGAACATCACTAATGAGCTCTAAGAATCCTGGTAATCGCTTAAGAATGTTTTGAAAGCTTGATAGGACTACATGATGGTCATTCATTATAGTGAACTTTTGCATCTCCTTTAAAATCAACTTTCTTGCCTCCTTTAAAATCCTGCACAAGATCAGTTTGGCTTTAGATGGAAAAATATTTTAACCCATTGATCACTAATAAAAACATGATCTTCATATGTTTGGTACATTGCATTTCTGGTTTCTGGTGCAGATAAAGAAGACAGCAAGACATCAATCTGTTGATAAGACATCCCAAAGGATGTCATATTTATGA
>NW_028016900.1:0-725 GCF_054177405.1 Leptonychotes weddellii
GGTGGGGGAATGGGTGAACTAGATAAAGAGGATTAAGAGTACACTCATCTTGATGAGCACTGAGTAACTTCTAGTTGCTGAATCATTATATTATATATCTGAAACTAATTTAGCACTGCATGTTAATTATAATTCAATAAAAATCATATATGTATATATATATATATTTTTTTTTAAGAAGACAGTATGGCTGAATAATGGTGAGTTCAATGGGGATAGGAAGAGAACCGACGGTCAGGCAGGGCCAGAGTACATTCTAGGTTTAGAAAGTACTGGTAAAACATTTGAATATTATTAAACAATACAGTGGAAACAACAAAATGAATGAATCTTAAGAGCATTATGCTGAGATAAAAAACTATGTTATGTAAAAGAATACACACTACTATGAAGTGCTATAAAGGCAAACAAAGAAAAACATGGAAAAAAATTAGACCCATGGTTACATCTACTTGGGTAGGGATGGGCTTTTGGGAAGGGCCATGAGGGCACTCTTTAGCATGATATCTCATTTCTTTTTTTTTTAACTTATTTTAATTTATTTTATTATGTTATGTTAATCACCATACATTACATCATTAGTTTTTGATGTAGTGTTCCATGATTCATTGTTTGCGTATAACACCCAGTGCTCCATTCAGTACATGCCCTCTTTAATACCCATCCACCCCATCCCTCCCACCCCCCCCACTCCAGAAACTCTCAGTTTGTTTCCTGAGATTAAG
>NW_028016901.1:0-725 GCF_054177405.1 Leptonychotes weddellii
AGCTGCCATGACCATGTGCCCAGGGTATGTCCAAGTCATGTGACAGGAAGCGATGAGTGCAACTTTTGGATGGTGCCCTTAAAAAAAGAAGAAAGAAAGAAATCTGTCCTCCCTTTCCCATTCTTCTTTCCCACCAGATAGAATGCAGATGTGAGGGAAGGATCTGGGCAGCCAGATCAGATCATAAGGTGGAAGCCAAATATTGAGGAGGGTGGAGCAACAAGTCAGAAGGAGCCTGGGACCTAAAATATCAGTCAGCCCCCACATCAGTCCTAGACTGTGCATGTCCTGCCCCATTGAAGAAACCTGTATCAACCTTGGATGTCTCTCCTTTGAATCTTTTTCCTGCCTATATCAATATAGTCATGAACACTCATCTGCATATGTAGGCATGTGGGTTTGAATATGCAATGAGTGTGGATTTCCCAGGACACAAACTCACATACGCAAAAAAACATTTTGTTTTTCTGCAACTGAATGTAGTTTATGTCTCAAGCTCCTTGTTCCCTGCTGGTGGAAGCCTAAACCAGCCAGTGGGTAACCTTGGTCATTTCCGATCAATTTCAGCCAATTAGGATTTATCTGCTTTCACCAAATCAGGGTGAGTTCCATCAATTTGGGGTTCTTCCTCCCCATTCCTCACCCCTTCCTCTTTTTTCAGTAGCATTTAAATTCCAGTTAATAACTTAAATATAGCATTATAGGGGCGCCGGGGTGGCTCAGTC
>NW_028016902.1:0-725 GCF_054177405.1 Leptonychotes weddellii
ACTTCTTTGCTGATTCAGATGTCTTTTATTTCTTTTTGTTGTCTGATTGCTGTGGCTAGGACTTCTAATATTATGTTGAATAGCAGTGGTGATCGTGGACATCCCTGCCGTGTTCTGACCTTAGGGGGAAAGCTCTCAGTTTTTCCCCATTGAGAATGATATTCACTGTGGGTTTCTCATAGATGGCTTTTATGATATTGAGGTATTAACCCTCTATTCCTATACTCTGAAGAGTTTTGATCAAGCAAGGATGCTGTACTTTGTCAAATGCTTTTTCTGCATTTATTGAGAGGATCATATGGTTCTTGTTCTTTCTTTTATTAATGTATTGTATCACATTGATTGATTTGCAGATTGAACCAAACTTGCAGCCCAGGGATAAGTCCCACTTGGTCGTGGTGAATAATCCTTTTAATGTACTTTTGGATCCTATTAGCTAGTATCTTCGTAAGAATTTTTGCATCCATGTTCATCAGGGATATTGGTCTGTAATTCTCCTTTTCGATGGGGTCTTTGTCAGGTTTGGGGATCAAGGTAATGGTGGCCTCATAAAACGAGTTTGGAAGTTTTCCTTCCATTTCTATTTTTTGGAACAGTTTCAGAAGAATAGGTATTAATTCTTCTTGAAACGTTTGGTAGAATTCCCCTGGGAAGCCATCTGGCCCTGGGCCTTGTTTTTGGGAGATTTTTGATGACTGCTTCAATTTCCTTAGTGGTTATAGGTC
>NW_028016903.1:0-725 GCF_054177405.1 Leptonychotes weddellii
TAAAGCAGCAGAATACACATTCTTTTTAAGTGCACATGAAACATTCTCCAGAATAGATCACATCCTGGGTCACAAATCAGGCCTCAACTGGTACAAAAAGATTGAGATCATATTTTGAGATGCATATTTTCAGATCACAACGCTATGAAACCTGAAGTCAACTACAAGAAAAAATTTGGAAGGGCCACAAATAAATGGAAGTTAAAGAACATCCTGCTAAAGAATGAACAGGTCAACCAGGAAATTAAAGAAGAAATTTAAAAAATACATGAAAGCAAATGAAAATGAAAACACGACAGTCCAAAACCTTTGGGATGCAGCAAAGGTGATTCAAAAAGGGAAGTACAGAGCAAACAGGACTAACACAAGAAGCAAGAAAAGTCTCAAACACACAACCTAACCTTACACCTAAAAGAACAAGAGAAGGAACAGTAAATAAAGCCTACAGCCAGAAGGAGAAGGGAAACAAAATTAGAGAAGAAATAAATGATACAGAAACAAACAAACACACAACAGTAGAACATACTGATGAAACTAGAAGCTGGTTCTTTGAAAGAATTAATAAAATTGATAAACCCCTAGCCAGACTTATCAAAAAGAAAAGAGAAATGAACCAAGTAGATAAAATCACAAATGAAAGAAGATCACAACCACCACCTCAGAAATATAGTTATAAGAGAATATTATGAGCAACTGTAGGCCAACAAATTAGGCAATCTTGAAGA
>NW_028016904.1:0-725 GCF_054177405.1 Leptonychotes weddellii
CTGTTCCAAAAAATAGAAATGGAAGGAAAACTTCCAAACTGGTTTTATAAGGCCACCATTACTTTAATCCCCAAACCAGAAAAAGATCCCATCAAAAAGGAGAATTATAGACCAATATCCTCATGAACATGGATGCAAAAATTCTCACCAAAATACTAGCCAATAGGATCCAACAGTACATTAAAAAGATTATTCACCATGACCAAGGGGATTTATCCCTGGGCTGCAAGGTTGGTTCAACATCTGCAAATCAATCAATGTGATACAATACATTGAGAAAAGAAAGAACAAGAACCATATGATCTTCTCAATAGATGCAGAAAAAGCATTTGACAAAGTACAGCATCCTTTCTTGATCAAATCTCTTCAGAGTATAGGGATCGAGGGTACATACCTCAATATCATAAAAGCCATCTATGAAAAACCCACAGCAAATATCATTCTCAATGGGGAAAAACTGAGAGCTTTCCCCCTAAGGTCAGGAACACGGCAGGGATGCCCAGTATCACCACTGCTATTCAACATAGTATTAGAAGTCCTAGCCACAGTAATCAGACAACAAAAAGAAATCAAAGGCATCTGAACCAGCAAAGAAGTACTCTCACTCTTTGCAGATATGATACTTTATGTGGAAAACCAAAAAGACTCCACCCCAAAACTGCTAGAACTCATACAGGAAATCAGTAAAGTGGCAGGATATAAAATCAATGCACAGAAATCAGGGG
>NW_028016905.1:0-725 GCF_054177405.1 Leptonychotes weddellii
CCTAACGACAAAATGAAGCTAACAGTAACACACACAGTATTCACTCATGGATTCAACAAATAGTTATGAATCATCTACACTGTGTTAATGAGCCCTGGGGCTTCCATGAAGACAAAAGTCCGTGAGCAACACAAACAAGAATTCTGCCTTTGTGCAACTTACAGTGTAGTACTGGCAGTCAGAGACAAAGCAAAATAATTCATGAAAATATACAGCTCAGATCTCTATAAGTGCTGCGAAAATATGAGGTAATTTAGGAAGGGCATAAGGGAGATGGGGAGGGGGTTGCAGTCATACATAGGTCATCGGGAAAGCTATCAGGAAAATGTGAACATTTGCAAACATTTGTGAGGGGCCAGAGAGCAAGTCTTGTGGGGAAGGGTGTTCTGGCAGAGAGCACCGGGAAGGAAAAGACCATGAGATGGAAACAGGCCTCATGAATGTGAGGAAGAGCAAGCAAATGGAAAACCAGCTCCCGTTTTGCTTGGCCTCAGGTAAACAACCTAAGGTTAAATACCTCGGGTTAGGGGGCGGAGCAAGATGGCGGAGGAGTAGGAGACCTGGATTTCGTCTCCTCTCAGGAATTCAGCTGGATAGGGATCAAACCATTCTGAACACCTACAAACTCAACAGGAGATTGAAGAAAAGAAGAGCAACAACTCTCTCATCAGAAAAGTGACCACTTTCTGGAAGGTAGGACGTGCGGAGAAGTGAATCCGAGGCGA
>NW_028016906.1:0-725 GCF_054177405.1 Leptonychotes weddellii
CTCTTGCCTAGTGATCGATTTGTTTTAAAAATTTAAACTTGGAGGGATGCCTGGTTGGTTTGGTCAGTTAAGCATCAGACTCTTGATTTCGGTTTAGGTCATGATCTCAGTTAGGGTCGTGACATTGTGCCTCTTATCAGGCTCTTAACTGGGCATGGATTCTGCTTAAGATTTTCTTTCCCCTCTTTCCCGTCTCTCATTCTTTCTCTCTCTCTATTTTTTTTTAAATGTTTTATTTATTTATTCATGAGAGTCAGAGAGAGGCAGAGGGAGAGGGAGAAGCAGGCTCCCCGCCCAGCAGGGAGCCTGATGCGGGACTCAATCCCAGATCCCTGGGATCATGACCTGAGTCGAAGGCAGACGCTTAACCATCTGAGCCACCCAGGCGCCCCTTTCTCTCTCTCTATTTTAAAAAAAAAAAAACTTGGAAAAGGCACATATCAGGCAAAGCTAAGGAAATAATTTGGAGAGAACAGTTGAGGGAAGGTTTTGAGGGGTCCAGGGTGGGTGCATAGGGCTAGTTCTTTGAAGCCACAGAGGAAGTGACCTCATAAAACAGGAGTCCTTGCCTCCTGCCTGACCCTCAGTCCCAGGAAGGTCTCCTAAGGAGAGGTGGCTGCAGCTTCTTTGAACACATATTTGACTCTTTTGATTGGCAATGAAGTCTTCTCCTCCAAAGAGAGAGAGAGAGAAAAGCAGCAGGAGCTACATTCCTACAGGAAAAG
>NW_028016907.1:0-725 GCF_054177405.1 Leptonychotes weddellii
AAGAGGGGATATTAGGACTGACCACACAGAAATAAAGAGATTATGAGATTACGATGAACAATTACATGCCAAAAAATTAACTTACTTGCATAAAATAGCCAAAAATGCCGAAAGACACAAACGACTAAAGCTGCCTCAAGAATCGGAATATACCTATACCATACACCATCTGAATATGACTATAATAAGGTAGAAGATAGAGTCACTTGTCAAAAACTATTCCACATAAAAGCCCAGTTCCAAATGGCTTCATTTGTGAATTATACCAAATGCTGAAAGAAGTAATAACAATTCTTTACAGACCCTTCCAAAAAGGAGAGGAGGGAACCCAACTCACTCCACCAGGCTAGCATTATTCAGATACCAAAACCAGACAAAGATATCATAAGACAAGAAAACTACAGACCGGTATCTCTTATGAATGTAGATATACACACACACACACACACACACACACACACACAGATTTCAACAAAATGTAGCAAATCAAATCTAGCAACATATAAAGAGTTAAATACAAGTCTAATGAAATTTATTCCAGGAATGCAAGATAGGTTAAACATCCATATCAATCAACGTAAAACAGCATATTACTATATTAGAAAACAAAAGCCACATCCTTATCTCAACAGATGAACAAGAAGCATTTGACAAAATCGGACACCCTCTCATGATAAAAACTCAACTAACTACTAACAGAGGGAATTTCCTCAATCTGATTAAAG
>NW_028016908.1:0-725 GCF_054177405.1 Leptonychotes weddellii
GCTGGGGTCCTGCCGTCAAGTGACAGGAGGACCACAGGCTCTGTACCTCCATGCCATCATGCCAGTGGTGGTAAGTACGCCTGAAAACGTGTCCCGACCGGGACATCTGTGTTCACGGGGGCTGGAAACGCCCTGGGTTAGAGAGAGAGGGGACCGCAGTCTCCACTGCGCTTAAACGGCTGACCTTTGTGAATTGTGCAAAAACAGATGACCATGTGAACAATGGTAGGGCCCCTCCCGGGGCAGTGGAAGGGGTCCCAGGAGAGAGGGCCCCCAAGCAGAAGCTCGAGCTTGCTTTCATCAAGGTAAACACATCTCGGGTGAGGGACTGAACACTGGGCGTGTCTATCTATGCAGAGCCTTGAATGTTCTTGACTCACCTTGACTCATCCTGCCCAGTGTGAAGGCGAATCATGATGATGGCTTGGATCCTCAGCCCTAGAGTTTTCCTCAGGTCCACATTCAAGAGGCACACACACATTTCAGTCAGAATGCCAATAAAATGTTGCGACGCTAAACCCTTGCCTCCACTTTTAGATCTGATCTCCTCTCTACCTCTCCGTGGTCCTCCCCAGTTTTCCCGACGCGCAGACCGCTCTCAACCAGACCACTCTTTCCAAGGCTCGCTGTCTTCAGTTCTCTTAGTAAATCTACTCAGGGCTTTCTTTCCATTCTCTACTCCTATAGACCTCTGTTGTTCTGTCTCCTTCCACCCTGCCCTCCCC
>NW_028016909.1:0-725 GCF_054177405.1 Leptonychotes weddellii
TATTAAATCAAACAGAGGTTAAATGGAAATATACCAAAATATTAACAGGGTTGGTAAAAATTTGCATGATATTTTTTCTGCTATCAACTTTGCTGTATTTTCTAGATTTTTTTTTGTATTGAGCATATATTATTTTCTAATAATGGTGAAGAATGGTCATTAAAAAAAACCTCTTGTCAAAAATATATGTGAGAAGCAATAATGGTTGCTGAAGGACTGTAAGTTAGTGATTACAAGGGAACTAGAGATTATATAGAGTGATTTGCTTTCTGCAAATTTGAGACTTTAAATGCTAATTCTGAGTCGGCTAATAAACAACCTGTAAATCCCATGTGATTTCTGGGTAGGTGGTATAGTGGTTCGGCTCTCCACAATGCATGACCACCTTTCTGTGGGCAAGATGCTGAGGGGAAATGTACATCACTGGCATCACCTTTATCCTAAACCTAGAGCGTTTACTCTGTGCTGCATCACATACAGTGATGTTCCAAGAAAGGCCATACATACCTTGACATTTCTCCAGGGCCTCATCCAAGGCTGTGCACTGAAATCTTTTTGGCCTACCCTAGATCCACGGAATGTGGATTTTCCTGGCTTTCTCCAGGATATCACACATAGATGGTGGTGTGTTAACCACTACCCTTGACACATTAAGGGTAAATGCATTTTAGCAGGAGGGATAAAAGACCAGTGTTCACCGAAAAGGCAGACATGAGAATTCCGTA